>NC_143042.1:47197500-47347500 GCF_057628025.1 Oncorhynchus mykiss | reverse complement strand
GAATTGTATTGTGAAAGCCTAACACTGTAAGATCCTATTTTAGAACTTAACTAGTGATGTTGGCAATAGAACAGGCCTGATGTTCACCAGACCCAGATTTATAATGGACTGTTTTTGAATCGTGAAAACAACAGTAATTGTGTGACTGTGGCGATGCAGGGCTGTGTTCTAATCAAAAGAACCCCAAATGTGGTTCCTGTTGTTCCTCAATGGCACAGCTAGCAGAGCTCAAACCCGCACCTTGTAGTTGACTATTATTATTATTATTGCAATTGTTTGTATTACTTTTTAAACGTATTGTAGACTTATTTGAGTCATAAGTGCATTGAAATGACAGGAACTGTGTACACTTTGGAGAGGTTGGATTTTTCAAACATTGTTCAACTGACGACCAAGGTCAGCCTGCATGCACCCGTCACGCTAGAGAGCGATGAGCCAATTAAAGCCCCCTGGCCAAACCCTCTCCTAACCTGGATGACGCTGGGCCAATTGTGCGGCTTCCTATGAAACTGCTGGCCACGGCCGGTTGTGGCACAGCCCGGGAATGAACCCGGGTCTGTAATAATGCCTCTCACTATGCTGCAGTGCCTTAGATCGCTGCACCACTCAGGAGGCCCCCAATTAGACCTTTTACTCAAACCCTTGTAATTCCTTTGTCATGTAGCAGCTTCCCCACATTTTCCAGGAATTTTCTTACGTTATTGAATGTATCCAGAGTGTTTTCAGATTTCTTTATCAACAAATGAGGGGAAAAGTACAGTAAATGGAAAATGCACACAAAAATCAAGTGTGTTTGGATTCAGTCTTGTGTCAGATGAGATGAGATGTTGTCTGTCTTTGGTCTAATAATTAAAACTGTTCCCTTTTTAGATTGCTACTATGTATATTCTGTTTATCTCTTCTGTAAGGAACATTTCCATTTAGGCCCATTCCCACGAGTGTAAAGTGTTTATATTTTCTCTTATTTGTGTTCAGGTCTGTTGCCTCCACCCATGATGCCACCACCACCTCCACCCCCAAACAACCAGCCTCCCCCTCCACCCTCGGGTCCCCTGCCTCCATGGCAACAGCAGGCCCCTCCGCCCCCTCCCACCAGCAGCATGGCCACTAGTGCACCACTGCCATGGCAACAGAGTAAGAACACTAGCATTGAATCAGTGCAGCATGTTATTTCTAGTGTCTCCCACTAACTAAAGTTCTTTCCTCCCCAGATACGACCACAACGTCCAGTCCTGGCACTGGCAACCTGCCCCCCTGGCAGCAGCCCCAACAGTCCGCTGCCTCGGCTGCCCAGCCCCCTCCCCCCATGGGCAACCCCTCCATGGTCCCACCTCCGCCCGGAGTCCAGCCCCCTCTCCCCCCCGGTGCCCCACCTCCCCCTCCTCCCCCACCCCCCGGCTCGGCCGGCATGATGTATGCCCCTCCACCTCCCCCTCCGCCCATGGATCCCTCCAACTTTGTCACCATGATGGGAATGGGGGTGCCAGGCATGCCCCCCTTCGGTATGCCCCCTGCGCCTCCACCGCCACCCCCCCAAAATTAAACACCCACTGAACCTTCTTAAACACAGTCCTGCTTAGCATGCAGAGAAACTCCTCAAACAAGAGGGAGGTGGTGTGGTTGAATTTGTACATTTGCTTAACTTAATGTTTCTGTTAAAGTTGGTGTGTTTGATCACTCTATACGTTCTGTTTTTTTTTTTGTGTTTTGTTTTAGGCATTTTTTTTATTTTCCAGGGTTTACTCCCTCCATGATTGGTTTATGACTCACTTTGCATACCAAATAACCCACCTCAGACATGTATATGCTTTGGTTTGCCGACTGGACTATGAATGTCCTATTCTCATTCCTTAGTTCTACCTAAAAGTATAACTAGTGTGTTTTTCTGGGTTATAACAGGCTTATAAGCTGTTTGATGGATATTTACCTTGGAAACATTGGTTATGGGGTGATCTATTAAAGTTGAGCTCAAGCTTAGTCGTCATTTTGTCTTCATCTACAGGACATTTTACTGTTCAGATTATCCAGCCAATTTTGTAGGCATGGTAGTCCAATGGCTTCGGCCTTCATTCATCATCATGTTCCATTCACTTGCTATTGGTTTCACTGAGCTGAATATTTTTCTGCTGTTTTTCTAATTGAACCCGATGTGAAGTGTAATTGCTCAAATTTCTTGGACTTCGCATCTCCCTCTTGATTATTTTGTCTGAAAAACGGGTCTTTAGTACTGTTTATTATTTTTATTTTTTTAAAGAAAACAACCTGTGCATTTCAGCAGTTTCTGGTGAGCTTTTTCCCAAGACAGTTAATTTAGGTCCATGTGGATGCAGCAGGGAATAGGATTTTGCATCCTACAGCTGATTGGCTTAAGAGCTGCTCTGAGCAACTTAAATTCTAAGGAAGTCTGATTGGATGCTTACTTGTTCTGTTAACAACCTTTCCCCTCCATGCTTGTATTGCTTCAGCAAAATCACAACCCTATTTCAGTTCCCTTTAGTTACTTGAGTTCATGAGGAAAAAAATAAACTGTTAGGTGACATTATACAATTGTAATTTTTACTCTATTTTTGGAAATGGTTTGTCAGCCTTGTGTTGGGTCTAGCCTGAATTAATAGTCCTTGCAATGTCGCTTGATTGTTTATTAAACTCATCTTTAACTAATTTTGCAGTCTGTGTTTTTCTTTTCTCTGCCTTGTAAACTGTCTTATTTCCTCAATGACACTTGAATACAGCTTCCACAGACAATTGTTTTGACCTGTAGTCTAGACAGAAGGCTTGCTGGCTCAGCCTCACTTTAGATAAAAGCCCAGTGGTATAGGCACAGATGGAACAAAGATCCAGATATTTCACTGGATGTTAATGCAAAGCATCTGCTTGGTGTTTCCACTCACTACCAAATATGCTAGTGAGAGGAAGCCCATTGGCGGGCAGTGGGAGAAGATGGAGCGAGATGGATTTTGGCAGATATTCTACAATATTTTTCATTGAAACATTTGATCTCAATACTGTTTTCTGTTCCCAAAACTAGAATCTTATGAACAGTGAACAGGTTTGTGACTTTCCATTTGCAAAAAAAAAAAGTTTTAAATTGCGTTTAGGAGTGCAAAGGCGAATTGAGTAACTGCACACGCACTTCAGAGTAGGCGTTCCAAAATGAAAATATGCAGATAATACTAGAACGCTTCAATTAGATCTCGCTTGCTTGTGCTGGGTTCTGCCCCCCTCCTTGCTTGTTCTGCCCACTATGGCTAATTTATTCCCATTGGAAACGACAGGCTGTCTTGGTTTAGTTATAAAAAATCTTTGGTATGAGGCTGTTTTCTGTGTACTGCACTACTGCATCCAATAAGTTTTGTTTTACTGTTTTGTCTCCTATGCTCTATCACAGACTTTCGGCTGTGGTAAGGCGAAAGCAACCAACTGAAGTCGGGGAGGTGCATCTACAACAGCCGAAAGTTGGACTCTAATCAAATCAAACAAGTTTATTTGTCACGTGCCCTGAATACAACAGGTGTAGACCTTACAGTGAAATGCTTACTTAAAGGCTCTAACCAATAGTGCAAAAAATATGTGAACAATAGGTAAGGAAATAAAAACAACAGTAAAAAGACGGAAAAAAAGACAGTGGAAAAACAGGCAGCTTAGCCCCAGTGATGTACTGGGCCGTACTCGCTACCCTCTAGTGCCTTGCGGTCGGAGGCCAAGCAGTTGCCGTACCAGGCAGTGATGCATCCAATCAGGATGCTCTCGATGGTGCAGCTGTAGAACCTTTTGGGGATCTCAGAACCCATGCCAAATCTTTTTAGTTTCCCGAGGGGGAATAGGATTTGTCGTGCCCTCTTCACGACTGTCGGTGTGTTTGGACCATTCTAGTTTGTTGATGTGGACACCAAGGAACTTGAAGCTCTCAACCTGGTCCACTACAGCCCCGTCGATGAGAATGGGGGCATACTCTGTCCTCCTTTACATTTCGTCCACAATCATATCCTTAGTCTCGGTTACGTTGAGGGATAGGTTGTTATTCTGGCACCTCCCGGCCAGGTCTTTGACGACCTCCCTATAGGCTGTCTCGTCGTTGGCGGTGATCAGGCCTACTACTGTTGTGTAGTCTGCAAACTTAATGATGGTGTTGGAGTCGTGCCTGGCCATGCAGTCATGGGTGAACAGGGAGTACAGTAGGGGACTGAGAACGTACCCCTGGGGAGCTCCAGTGTTGAGGATCAGCGTGGCAGATGTGTTGCTACCTACCCTCACCACCTGGAGGCGTCCCGTAGGGAGGTCCGGGATCCATGTGGAGAGGTAGGTGTTTAGTCCCAGGATCCTTAGCTTAGTGATAAGCTTTGAGGGTACTATGGTGTTGAACGCTGAGCTGTAGTCAATGAATAGCATTCTCACATAAGTGTTCCTTTTGTCCAGGTGGGAAAGGGCAGTGTGGAGTGCAATAGAGATTGCATCATCTGTGGATCTGTTTGGGCGGTATGCAAATTGGGGTGGGTCTAGGGTTTCTGGGATGTGGTTTTCCAAAAGCAAGGCTCAGATCAGCATGGCAGTGTTGCCATTGTTAATAAGAAATATATTTCTAATGTTGAAATGAACACATCTCCAACCCCGATATCAGACACTCACAAACTGAAATGTGTAGACACTGTACAACCAATTAGTGAGAGAGCATCAAATATCACATTCATTTGTACAGTATAGGCTAAATCCAGTGGTGTAAAGTACTTAAGTACTACTTAAGTATTTTTGGGGGGGGTATCTGTACTTTACTATTGAACTTTTTGACAACTTCCACAACAGTCCTAAACAAAATGATGTACTTTTTACTCCATACATTTTCCCTGACACCCAAAAGTCTGTTACATTTTGAATGCTTAGCCGAACATGAAAAGGGTCCAATTCACACACTTTTTAAAAACTTTTTAAAAACTACTTTTAACACTTAGCTATATTTTAGCAATTACATTTACTTTTGATATTTAAGTACATTACAAGTCAAAAGTTTCGATACACCTACTCATTCAAGGGTTTTTCTTTATTTTTAGTGTTTTATAGTGAAGACATCAAAACTATAAAATAACATACAGTGAGGGAAAAAAGTATTTGATCCCCTGCTGATTTTGTGCATTTGCCCACTGACAAAGAAATGATCAGTCTATAATTTTAATGGTAGGTTTATTTGAACAGTGAGAAACAGAATAACAACAAAAAAAATCCAGAAAAACGCATGCAAAAAATTTATAAATTGATTTGCATTTTAATGAGGGAAATAAGAAACAGACAAACTAGACATACAACATAGAATGCCCACTCAGATCACACCCTGACCAAACAAAATATATAAACATACAAAGCAAACTATGGTCAGGGCGTGACAGGTGGCTACTTTGAAGATTCTAAAATATATTTTGATTTGTTTAACACATTTTTGGTCACTACGTGATTCCATGTGTTATTTCATAGTTTTGATGTCTTCACTATTATTCTACAATGTAGAAAATGAAGAAAACCCTGGAATGGGTAGGTGCGTCCAAACGTTTGACTGGTACTGTATATTTAAAACCAAATACTTTTAGACTTTTACTCATGTAGTATTTTACTGGGGGACTTTCACTTTTACTTGAGTCATTTTCTATTAAGGTATCTTGACTTTTACTCAAGTATGAAAATTCGATACTTTTTCCACCACTGGCTAAATCCACCATAGGCTTCGTATGAATCGCGGGCAAGTTTCAGTCACGTATATGGATGGTCACGTTCGCATGGGTCAAACAAACGCCCTTTTCTTTCGCTTATATACAACGTGGCTATTAATAGATTTCATGATCAAATTCCTATAGGGTGGATCATTGGTCCTGGATAATAATAATAACAACAATAATAAGGCTTGGACAGGCAATGCACATCGTTCTTTGAAAACCAGTTGCATGTATTTTGCACCGAGACTGTCCACCACCACCCTGTAAGACATCATGAATAAAGGACCCTCTAATACTGTACAGTGTATACAATCATTTTGTATTGATTAAATAGAATCTTTGTGTTTTCTGCGGAATCGACATGTGATCGAGCTCAGCGAATATTTCGTTGTCCAGAACGAAAGGCATTTCACTGTACTTGTACATGTATCCAGGCAGACAGAATATTCTACCCAAATAACATGCTATACATCACCGCAGTCCCGACAGCTGATAGGCTACATGGCTCACACCCCTCATGTACACTCCTCAATGCCATCATCCCTTCTCAGCTGTTCGAGGGAGGTCTTTTTTTTTGGGGGGGGGGGGGGGGGGGGGGGATTGGGGGGGTCTCGTTAAATTAATAGTGAATATCCCTCCCTGCATATTGTCATGGTCTGTGCTATTTGGAATCCTTGGGACGTCCGGGATCAAAGGCCATTGGGATTGAAATGGCAAATGGTTAAGGTAAGGGTTAAGGTTAGGATAAGGGTAGGGGTTAGGTTACGGACGTCCTAAGCATACCGTATAGCATTAACCATTATTGTCACGAAGAGGATCAACTGTCAATTGGGCTGGAGGTTCTGTAAGACCCGCCCTATGTGCTCGACAGTTTGTATGTGCGTTTATATATATAACAGTGCAGGTCTGGCATACCAACTCTGGTGTCCACACTTTGACGAGACAGAGGGAGGAAGGAAGGACACACAGTGTGACACGCGAAGCCATCTCCCATCATCCTCGGTTGATATTTGCCTTTCGGATCTACAGTCGCACAATAGAAAATACGCATTTACCAAGATGCCCAAGCCACTGACAGACCAGGATAAGAGGAAGCAGATATCGGTGCGGGGGCTTGCAGGAGTGGAAAATGTTTCAGACCTTAAGACCAATTTTAATCGCCATCTCCACTTTACTCTGGTAAAGGACCGAAATGTGGCGACCAAACGGGACTACTACTTCGCCTTGGCCAACACTGTCCGCGACCATCTGGTGGGCAGATGGATCAGGACGCAGCAGCACTACTATGAGAAAGACCCCAAAGTAAGCAAGCAATATGGTTGCCGCAGTGTCATAGTGATCCCATCCCCTCGCACGCTACTCGGCACGTACGCCTCTGTCAGACTCCGGAAAGTGGGAGGGATGGCTTCCCAGGGAAATATTACTGCGCAGTATGTTCAATGATGCTGAAGTATAGACTAGGGATGCGCTTCAGACGCTCTAGTTACAGAAACGTTATGTTTATAACATGTATTTAAGTAGCCTACCTATTTCATCTGCAATGTAATTATGCGGTGAACATGAGAATGCCGAATTCTGGATTGAGCGCTCCAAAGCCCCTTACAAGTTACATAACCATGTTGTGCATCTCTGGATGAGAACACGACTCAGTAAACGTTTGTCTCTCTCTATTCTAACAGGGAATGCATCTGACGATGCATTGATAGCTGAAATGCAAGCTAGTGCTTGACACTTGTAGAATGACACTAATGCAGCGCACTGTTTAATGGGAGTCAGTCAACTGGTTGTTAACTATGTATTGCGTAAAAGGATAGCCTAGAAGTTGCTGTAACCCAAACCAAATGTTTACATAGTAGCCTAAAAACTGTCCAGACACATTATATGTGTTAAATTCTTTTGGAGATGGATATTAGCTGTTAGCTGTTAATTCTATTTTCTATCTCATACATATCAGTGGCACAGAAACAATGATTTATCAATGAATTGAACCAGAACGCACCAGAGGCTCTCTCTGTCTGATCCAATGAAGCTGATAGAACATTGTGTATGACACAATCAGCATCATACCAGTATAGCCACATTCATTATTATGGTTGGTAAGGGAACAAAATAACTGTTATTTTTGTGTGCAGAAGAGCAGATATCATGTTGATTGTATGATATGGTAACTTATAACAGAAATATAATTGAAAAGGTCTGCAGTGTCATTAGGCTCATAACTCCTGGCCCTGAGCTACAGGCTTTGAATGACATTCATTTTATCAGTGTCCGGAGGTCAACCTTTATAAAGTCAAAGTCCCTGAGAACATATTTGCCCAATGCCTCCAAACAAATATATTGTAATTTGTGTCCACTAATCCTTAGTTGATAACACCTAGTCATCGGACTCCGGTTCAACTACATTTTTGGTATTTGTACATTTCACATATAAATATGGCTATGTAGGTTACATAAGCAGAAGAACAATACATGCTCCCTAAAGTCATCAAATTTACAACCCACAGTAATAAAATCTGTCCTGTTGTTTTGTGTGTTAATGCAACCCCATCTGCACCAATCTCCCTAGTCGCTCGAACATTTAGGAACTGATCACCAATGCTGCTATATTTATATCCAGGGACTAGATGCCTTTGTCACTTTATCTTAGTCACACTTAATGGGACAGTGGTGCGCTCTGTTTTCAATTTCCACATTTGCATTCCCCCGATTGTCGAAGAACAACCTTTGAGATGTCAAAGGTCAATCAAAGGCTCAGGTGTCAACCCCTCCCAACTATTCATGTAGGATCACACCACCCTGCTCAACGCTGTTATAGTACTGTAGTGACCTTAGAAATAGTCAAGCAGAAGAGCCATTTCATTTCATAGCTTCAGTGTGAGTAACATACCCCATACATTAATTGGAACGTGAACGATTATATGATGTACAATGTACATTTCCTCTGTATAATGTTGTAATGGGTGGAGACAGGCTGCAGAGAAATATTATACGGACATACAGTAAGTACAGTGTTGATTAATTCGTTAGGATTTCAGGCCAGGAACAGAATGCTGGCACTGTTTTCTGCACTCTTTATATAGGTTGTTATGAGACCTTGGGGTGTACTGAGCGTGCCTTAAAGAAACTAAAATCAGACTCCACTGGCAGGGAGTTCCAAGTGAGTCCAAACACACTCACAATGAGCTGTTGCTTGACTGGTCGCCAAGAATAGCACTCCTGTTGTTGGCAGCACCTGCTCTCTCCCTCTGGCCACAGCCGCTGCCCAAGGGTCATAGACAATGTGGCATTTTCGCAGGGCAACCACATGGGGGCACACTACTGTTGGGTGGCTGAAGGTGTTTAATATTGACACTGTACTGCATTAACTCTCCTTGATGAACCTTCCCCTGCTGTTCCTCTCTAGCGTGTGTATTACCTGTCCCTTGAGTTCTACATGGGGCGCACCCTGCAGAATACAATGGTGAACCTGGCTCTGGAGAACGCATGCGACGAGGCTACCTATCAGGTGAGAGATGGATCGGCCTTAGGCCACTCCTGGACCCTGACAGTGGACCATCATAATTACCTCAACCTAGAACATTGCGTCTGACACACACTGCAGAGGCTATGTAACTGGCACATTGAACATTTATGCAACTGAAAATAAGTGTTTTTTCTCACACTTCATTCAAGATTCAAGGATACTTTCTTATATAAGAATTTCAGGTAACTTGTCCTTCTCTGAGATGGAACACTGCGCCATTTCCATATATTCAGAAGAAAAAGCTTTTCCTAATACATTATTAATGTAGCTCCATCCTCCCTCATTGCATAATGTATTATAGACTAATGAAGAACTATGAATCTTAACAATTTATCTTCATCTTCATCAGTTGGGCCTGGACATGGAGGAGCTGCAGGACATTGAGGAAGATGCCGGCCTGGGAAATGGTGGCCTTGGACGGCTCGCCGGTGAGTTCCTCCTCCTTGGCTCTCTATTGGTCTACCTCGCTGTTTCCCCCCTAGAAATAGTGTTGCCAACGACAGTGATGCTCAGTGGTCAGGACAACCCTGTCTCACCCCATCTCTCTCGCCCCTCCCCCTGTGCTATCAGCCTGCTTCCTAGATTCCATGGCGTCTCTGGGACTGGCAGCTTACGGCTACGGCATCCGCTATGAGTTCGGCATCTTCAACCAGAAAATTGTGAATGGCTGGCAGGTAGTTTAACTGGCAAAGTTGACTATATGTATGTATGTCTGTGTCTTTGATTACATGTTAGTCAGTGTAAATAGTCATTTTCGGGGTTGTTGGAGTCATGCGCTTTAGATGGTCAAATTATTTTATGAATAATTTCTCACATTTGCACATATTTGTAAACTAGTCATAGTGAACTCATGAAGCTGTATAATCATGATAATCGACAGGTAGAGGAGGCTGACGATTGGCTGCGCTACGGCAACCCCTGGGAGAAGGCCCGCCCAGAGTACATGCGACCCGTCCACTTCTACGGCAGAGTGGAGCACACCCCCGAGGGTGTGAAATGGGTCGACACACAGGTGAGAGACTTCATACAGACGATACAACATAGAAATAGTCATCATTGTGGACGTAACTAAACATTACATGGCACCTCTACATTAACAGGTAGTGTTGGCCCTTCTACATTAACAGGTAGTGTTGATCTTTCTACATTAACAGGTAGTGTTGGCACCTCTACATTAACAGGTAGTGTTGGCCCTTCTACATTAACAGGTAGTGTTGGCCCTTCTACATTAACAGGTAGTGTTGGCCCTTCTACATTAACAGGTAGTGTTGGCACCTCTACATTAACAGGTAGTGTTGGCCCTTCTACATTAACAGGTAGTGTTGGCCCTTCCTTATGACACCCCAGTCCCTGGCTACAGGAACAACGTTGTGAACACCATGAGACTGTGGTCTGCCAAGGCCCCTTGTGATTTCAACCTGAAAGACTGTGAGTTACTTCTGGACTGTTTGGGCTTGTCTGTGTCTGCTTTATTGTTTAAACCTACTGATTAAATTATGCATTAATGAAAATGTTTACAACCTTTGTAACATTATTATCAGTAATCAAATTCAACCATCAGTTTTATTTTCCATAATCTAATTCAACAATCATGATGTTGATTGTCCTGATGGGAGCTGGAAAACAGTACTAGGCAAGACATTTGAAATGCTAGATGTGACCACAGCATTTTGTTTGTTCTACAGTCAATGTGGGTGGCTATATTCAAGCTGTGCTGGACAGAAACTTGGCTGAGAACATCTCCCGTGTTCTGTACCCCAATGACAACGTGAGTAGAACCCAGTGTTGATTTGAACCTTTATTTAGCCAGACGAATTCTAAGAACAAATTCTTATCGACAATGACGATTCATTGTAACGAATCAATGAGTTTTCCTAATGCTGTCAAAAACATTTCATCCATTTTAAAGTGTTATGTCTCCTGCTCAACATAGACACTGGTTCCTGTAAGAATGAATTTCAGCTGAGTCATCAAAGCACTTCTCTGACAACATCATAATAATAATAGAGTGTGATGGACTGTGGTCCTGTTTTTGACCCCAGTTCTTCGAGGGGAAGGAGCTTCGTCTGAAGCAGGAGTACTTTGTGGTGGCGGCCACTCTGCAGGACATCGTCCGTCGCTTCAAGTCCTCCAAGTTCGGCTCCACTGAGGTTGTGCGCGTTGACCTGTCCACCCTACCTGACAAGGTTAGATGGATACGATAGATAGTCTAGGACGCTAAGTGTATGTTCTAACTGAATTTATGCATCTAAGTACCATATAGTCTCCAAACGGCTTTGTTCACCGAGCACACTCCGGTATGATGTCAACGACACAATGTGCTTCCACTTCTGCATTGCTTGCTATTTGGGGTTTTAGACTGGGTTTCTGTATAAGCACTTTGTGACATCGGCTGATGTGAAAAGGGCTTGATAAATACATTTGAATGTGAGACTATGTGTTCACATGCAACAGTTTCCTCCCCTAACTGTGTCTTCCAACTGTATTGTCTGATGCCCTCTCCCCGGCCTGTATTGTAGGTGGCCATCCAGCTGAACGACACCCACCCTGCCATGGCCATCCCTGAGCTGATGAGGATCTTGTTGGACACGGAGCACCAGAAATGGGAGAAGGTATAGTGCTGGTCCCCCTGCTAAAGCAATGATACATACAAGTGTAAAGAATACTTACCACAAATGGGGAAATGCTCCTAAATGGATTCACCAAACATTAACCAAAACAATT
This sequence comes from Oncorhynchus mykiss, assembly GCF_057628025.1. Lineage (NCBI taxonomy): Eukaryota > Metazoa > Chordata > Actinopteri > Salmoniformes > Salmonidae > Oncorhynchus > Oncorhynchus mykiss. Next base: position 47,335,554 of record NC_143042.1, on the reverse strand, counting down.
TCCTTCTACATGTATCATTGTATTTCCCCCATCTCTCAGGCCTGGGACATCTGCACACGTACCTGTGCCTACACCAACCACACCGTCCTGCCTGAGGCTCTGGAGCGCTGGCCCACAGACCTGCTCCAGAACCTTCTGCCCAGACACCTGGAGATCATCTACGAGATCAACCGACGTCACCTGGAGGTAGAGCCAAACACTCCTGTAACATACAGTATTACAGCCATACGAGTGTACGTATACAGGGCACTCCTGTAACACACAGTATTACAGCCATACGAGTGTACGTATACAGGGCACTCCTGTAACACACAGTATTACAGCCATACGAGTGTACGTATACAGGGCACTCCTGTAACACACAGTATTACAGCCATACGAGTGTACGTATACAGGGCATTCAGAAAGTATTCAGACCCCTTCACTTTTTCCACATTTTGTTATGTTACATCCTTATTCTAAAATGGATGAAATTGTTTTTTTCCCCCTCATCAAATCTACACACAATACCCCATAATGACAAAGCAAAAACAGGTTTTTAGAAGTGTTAGCAAATGTATTAAAAATAAAAATGTCACATTTAGTATTCAGATCTTTTACTCAGTACTTTGTTGAAGCACCTTTGGCAGCGATTACAGCCTCGAGTCTTGTTGTTAGCTGCAAGCTTGGCACACCTGTATTTGGGGAGTTTCTCCCATTTGTTTTAGGGGAGTTTCTCCCATTCTTCTCTGCAGATCCTCTCAAGCTCTGTCAGGTTGGATGGGGAGCATTTCTGCACAGCTATTTTCAGGTCTCTCCAGAGATGTTCAATCGGGTTCAAGTCCGGGCTCTGGCTGGGCCACTCAAAGACATTCAGAGACATGTTCCGAAGCCACTCTTGCATTGTCTTGGCTGTATGCTTAGGATCGTTGTCCTGTTGGAAGGTGAACCTTCACTCCAGTATTAGGTCCTGAGTGCACTGGAGCAGGTTTCCATCAAGGAGCTCTCTCATCTTTCCCTCAATCCTGACTAGTCTCCCAGTACCTGCCACTGAAAAACTTCCCCTCAGCATGGTGCTGCCACCACCATGCTTCACTGTAGGGATGGTGCCAGGTTTCCTCCAGATGTGACGCTTGGCATTCAGGCCAAAGATTTCAATCTTGCTTTCATCAGACCAGATACTTGTTTCTCGTGGTCTGAGAGTCCTTTAGGTGCCTTTTGGCAAACTCCAAGCGGGCTGTCAGGTGCATTTTACTGAGGAGTGGCTTTCATCTGGCCCCTCTACCATAAATGCCTGATTGGTGGAGTGCTACAGAGATGGTTGTCCTTCTGGGAGGTTCTCCCATCTCCACAGAGGTATGAACTCTGTCCTGACCTCCCTGACCAATGCCCTTATCTCCCAATTGCTCAGTTTGGCTGGGCAGCCAGCACTAAGAAGAGTCTTGGTGGTTCCAAACTTCTTCCATTTAAGAATGATGGAGGCCTCTGTGTCCTTGGGGACCTTCAATACTGCAGAAATATTTTGGTACCCTTCCCCAGATCTCTGCCTCTACACAATCCTGTCTCGGAGCTCTACAGACAATTCCTTCGACCTCATGGCTTTTTCTCTGACATGCACTGCCAACTGTGGGACCTTATATAGACAGGTGTGTGCCTTTCCAAATCATGTCCAATCAATTGAATTTACCACAGGTAGACTCCAATCAATTTATAGAAACATCTCAAGTATGATCAATGAAAACTTTTTGCAAAGCTTTTTTGCTTTGTCATTATGGGGTATTGAGTGTAGATTGTTCCCCCCCCCCCCAAATCAATCTAATCGATTTTAGAATAAGGCTGTAACGTAACAAAATGTGGAAAAAGTGAATGGGTCTGAATACTTTCCGAATGCACTGTACATGAGAGAATATACTGTAAACATATATTCACGTGCCTGAGAGGATTAGGAGTTAGCTACTGTAAAAAGCAACAACATATCCCTCAATATTTTCTTCTTCAATGTGATGTAAACAAATGGGTGTGAAGGTAATTGTTTCCAATCCTCTTTCTCCTCCTTCCCTCAGCGCATCGCTAAGCTCTACCCCGGGGACCATGATCGTCTGCGCCGCATGTCCCTAGTGGAGGAGGGCGACCAGAAGAAGATCAACATGGCCCACCTGTGCATCGTGGGCTCCCACGCCGTCAACGGAGTGGCCCGCATCCACTCGGACATCCTCAAAGCAACTCTGTACGAAGAAACGCTGTTTTAGTTTGTTTTATTTCAAGCTATTTATGACGCTATCCCTAGCCAATATGGTAACCTGTTTTCCCACTGGCCCCATATGTTGAATGGTATTTGATCTATCAATCATTCATTGAGCCTACTAGGTTCAAGGACTTCTACGAGGTGGACCCCCACAAGTTCCAGAACAAGACCAACGGGATCACGCCCCGACGCTGGCTGGTCATGTGCAACCCTGGGCTGGCTGAAGTCATTGCAGAGGTGTGTGGTGGAGTGTAGCTAAAATCATATCCAAAGTGGAGTGACAGTTGGTGCTAGTGTCGCAGTAGTGTCTGAGAAATGATGATTGTAAAAATGGTTATTTCTGTATGTTTGAATGTTCAGAGGATCGGTGAGGATTACATCCGCGATCTGGACCAACTGAAGAAGTTGCTGGCGTTTGTGGATGACGACTCTTTGATTCATGACATCGCCAAGGTCAAACAGGTCAGAACATAACAATCTCTTGAAATATGTTGTCATTTTCATTCGAGTCACCATCTCAGTCTGAGCCAAGGTCCGTACTATAACTCCTAACACTTTACTGTGTCAATCTGTAGGAGAACAAGCTTAAGTTTTCTGCCTATCTCGAGGAGCACTACAAGGTGAAGATCAACCCCAACTCCATGTTCGACGTTCAAGTCAAGAGGATCCACGAGTACAAGAGGCAGCTGCTCAACTGCCTGCACATCATCACTCTCTACAACCGTGAGTGGTCCTCTGTTCTTTTACAGCATTAGTGAGAAACATTATTCGGTCAACCAAGTTAACCTGTCGTCTTTTTCATTCAGGCATCAAGAAGGAGCCCAACAAGAATTGGACCCCCAGGACTATCATGATTGGAGGAAAGGTGAGCCACAATAGATGTTTGATCAAGTCATTAGGATACAGGTTGTACTGCAAAACTCATTGGATATATTTTGTTAGTATTGGGAATTTTCCAGTACATGTGTGTACATTATACATCTTAAGCAGAATCAATGCATTCTGTATATGTGTCTAGGTCATTAGGCTAAGGGAAGCCATTACCTAGTCCCGTGAGGTTCATTAGACGTGCATTATGAGCATAGGTTTGTATTACTCAAGCACCATTAGACATGCACCTGCATTAGGAGTGTGCGTGTCTGTTTATTTTTGTATCATTGCTATGGTTACGCCACCAATGGAATCTATGTCGTAATGTTTATTTTTGTATCATTGCTATGGTTACGCCACCAATGGAATCTGTGCCCTAATGTTTATTTTTGTATCATTGCTATGGTTACGCCACCAATGGAATCTATGCCCTAATGTCTGTGCCAATAAGAAAATGGAAACCAAGCTAAAATGAGTGCAAGGCAAAAAGATATTTGTGGCTAAATGCCAAAGGGGATGAATCATTAACATAAAGAGGAGTTACTATGTGTGTGACGTAAGGATGAAAACTGTATAAAAGGAGTGTGCCGAGGCTGGAAAGGCAGTTGGTCCATGGGCCAACTCGGCTTGTTACTTTGTAATAAACTCTTATTTGAATTCACAAATAGAGAAATATGATAGAGAAATATGATTGAGCGAATATTTCCACGACATTAGACTGTCCCACATCAGTTTGAGCTGTTTTACCAACTGCTATGGAGACAACGACCAAAGCTGGCAAGACAGCACAAACAGATCTGTGCCCTCTGTATAAGATTTTGGCATCCATGTGATTTCATATTCTCCATTTTTTCCCAGGCTGCCCCTGGGTACCACACGGCAAAGCTGATCATTAGGCTGATCACTGCCATCGGAGAGATTGTCAACCACGACACTGTGGTGGGAGACCGCCTCAAAGTCATCTTCCTGGAGAACTACAAGGTCACTCTAGCAGAGAAAAGTAAATAGTTCACATACTTGCTGCTTTCTTGGTTTTGTTTATGTTCCCATTGGAGTGTAGTTAAGGGGCTTCCCACTTCTTCCACATACATTTTCTCTCTGCCTTATCTCATCTCTCTGTTTCGGTTTCTCTCCTTCTCTCTCTCTGTCTCTCTCTCGCCAGTCATCCCTGCGTCCGACCTGTCTGAGCAGATCTCCACAGCTGGCACTGAGGCGTCTGGCACTGGCAACATGAAGTTCATGCTGAACGGAGCGCTCACCATTGGCACCATGGACGGAGCCAACGTAGAGATGGCCGAGGAGGCCGGAGAAGAGAACCTCTTCATCTTCGGCATGAGGGTGGACGACGTGGATGCCATGGACAAGAGTGGGTAAGACAGTGGGGGGGGGGGTGAATGGATGGACGAAGGGTTCTGATCAGAGATGGTGAAGAAGAAGACATGAGGATTGGCATTGGATGATAGCTTAGGAGAGAACATTTCGAATTACATGGAATGATGCTTACTGGGTAAACTTTGGTGGAGAAGCCAAGACGATTTGCATGGTAAAGGATAGAACCGAAAGAGATAGCTTTTTGGATGACTTGGAAGGAAGGATGATAACTGGCATGCATCCCATAATGGATTTTAAAAATATATTCTTTATAAATGTATCCATCTTCCCAGATATGATGCCATGGACTACTACAACCGCATTCCTGAGCTGAAGCAGGCCATGGACCAGATCGCTGGTGGATTCTTTAGCCCCGACCAGCACGACCTCTTCAAGGACATTGTCAACATGTTGCTGCACCATGACAGGTGGGGGAAAGCGCTGAGTCACAACACCCAAATGCGGACACACTGTACTCTACCGTTATACACGCAGCCACACAATGTCTAACCGAGCATGATGTTTATGTTACAGATTCAAGGTGTTCGCTGACTACGAAGCTTACATCAAATGCCAAGAGAAAGTCAGTGCTCTCTACAAGGTGAGTGTTTCATAGACTGAAAATATTTTTAATATTTTTTTCTTCTTTATTTTTTTTGTATTCTACCCCCAATTTCAATCTCGTTTCATCGCTGCAATTCCCCAACTGTCTCAGGAGAGACGAAAGTCGAGTTATGCGTCCTCAGAAACACGACCCGCCAAACCGTGCTTCTTAACACCCGCCCGCTTAACCCCGAAGCCAGCTGCACCAATGTGTCGGAGGAAACGCTGTTCGACTGACGACCGAGGACAGCCTGTAGGTGCCCGGCCCGCCACAAGGAGTCGCTAGAGCCAAGTATAGCCTCACCGGCCAAACTCTCCCTTAACCTGCTGGGACAGTTGTGCGCCGCCCTTTGGGACTCCTGATCACGGCCAGCTGTGCTACAGCCCGGGATTGAACTTGGGTCTGTAGTGACGCCTCTAGCATTGCGATGCAGTGCCTTAGACCGCTGCACCACTCGGGAGGCCCTGTTTTCTTTCTTTTTTGTAAAGTGTATCGAGACTTGTTAAATGCTCTATAAATAAATTGTGACTTGACTATTCCCCAGTCAGTTATAATAATTTTTACAGATACATAACATAACAGTATTCCTTCCTTCTGCAATGGTTTTAATTTCCCCTCTCTTCCCATCCATCCCAACAGAACCCTAAAGAATGGACCAAGATGGTGATCCACAACATTGCTGGTTGTGGTAAATTTTCTAGCGACCGCACTATCTCCCAGTATGCCCGGGAGATCTGGGGCATGGAGCCCAGCCTGGAAAGGATCCCTGCCCCAGACGATCCTCGCCAATAAACCCCAGGCCTAAAACCAACCTCTGGTTTTTCCACAGCCCCGGCTTCTGGTTTTGCCTCTGGCTGTTCCACAAAAACCATTTTAACTTGAGAAATGGTTTAGAAACCTGAAAGCTCCCTGTAACTAGTACATTTTCATTGTGTCATTTCAGTGTGGTCAGTATTAGTTGATGATTGACTATACATGTAGCAATCCCTGTCCGGCTACGTGATGGCCAATAACCTGATACCACTTTCAACCTCGACATTCAGCATTCATTTTCTCAATGGGCTAATACAAAATCAGCATTCACCTTCTCAATGGGCTAATACAAAATCAACATTCATCTTCTCAATGGGCGAATTCAAAATCAGCATTCACCTTCTCAATGGGCTAATACAAAATCAGCATTCACCTTCTCAATGGGCTAATACAAATCAGCATTCACCTTCTCAATGGGCTAATACAAATCAGCATTCACCTTCTCAATGGGCTAATACAAAATCAGCATTCACCTTCTCAATGGGCTAATACAAAATCAGCATTCATCTTATCAATGAGCTAATACAAAATCAGCATTCATCTTCTCAATGGGCGAATTCAAAATCAGCATTCACCTTCTCAATGGGCTAATACAAATCAGCATTCATCTTCTCAATGGGCGAATTCAAAATCAGCATTCATTTTCTCAATGGGCGAATTCAAAATCAGCATTCACCTTCTCAATGGGCTACAAATCAGCATTCACCTTCTCAATGGGCTAATACAAAATCAGCATTCACCTTCTCAATGGGCTAATACAAAATCAGCATTCACCGTCTCAATGGGTTAATTCAAAATCAGCATTCACCTTCTCACATGTACCAGCAATGCATAGTCAACTGGCTTGTGCAACATGAATAACATGAATAACACTGTTCAGCATCATTTAAGCTAACATGGTTAGAGAATAGACCCTTTAACAGTCAGTAGGGCCAACAAGTAGCTGGAAACCTCACCACTGTCTAATGGTACCAAAACCATGTCTTCCAAGAATGAGACATGGTGGGACATAGAGCCTTATCAAAATAAGCACGTTCTTCTCACATAGACACTGTGATTCTACACTACTGGTTCGGCCTGCGAAGGACCACCTCTTTACTCATATCTGCACCAAATAACCACTCAAGTTGAAGGGACTTGGTTAACATGCGTGATCCTTGATGTTATAAAACTGTTTGCTCAATGTATGTCTGTATGTCGAATGTAGTAATTTGTGCGTGTTATTAATGCTTGTGTTTTGGGTAGCCCACACACAATCCTTATTGCTGAAATACTTTCTGCTATAAGCTGCGTTTTGTTTAGAATGATCCCATCAGTATATCCTCAAAACGTTGTTCCAGTGTTGGAAAATGATCCTTCATATAGTGCAACAAACTAAGCCTTCTCTCCTCCACATTCTCTGCCTAATACCTCTCTGAGTGACTATAATGCTGCCTTAATAACTAAGCTGTGTCTGTAGTTGTTCAGCCTAAAGTGACCCCTCACTGTTAAGCTGCAAGTCTTTTTTGATGTTCAGATAAATAACAATTTCTGGTACAATAGTATTTCTCACTGTTTGGAAGTGTTGACTTAGTGTTAACTACTGAATCACTAGTAATTGAGTGTGTCGGGTTGATAAAGATTGCACATGTCCAGTAGTTTTCTTCCATTAGAGAGACTCTAAGCACTTAAAGCTTCAAACTCTGCATTCTCTTGTCAATGTGAAACAACAGTCAATAAAGGAGACAAAGTTACAACACTTGTGTGATATTTTGTTACTTTCCAAAATGGCTACATTCACTCATCGCTTGTATGTCGAGATGGTTGTGTGTCTACCAATCAAAACTGAGCAAATTTCTACGCGAAAAGTTTTAAAGATCGTATGACGTAGCTTCCGCCGGTCAGGACTATAAAGTCTCAAACAATGCCAACGCAAAGTACACGCAAAAAACTCACAAACAAGCTAGCCTTAAAAACGGATCCTGTTGATGCGGTTGAATCATGTCTGGCCTTCTGCGCGGAATGCTGAAAGTACGGTCAACTGTTGCTTCGAGGACACGTGCAATCAACCAACGAGCAGAGTTATCCAGTAAACCCCCTAAAGACAACATCGGCGCTGCAGTGAGTAGGCCAAATATATTCATAAACCGTTTTGCTATTTTCATGTTCTGTGAGTAGGCAATCGTTGAAGCTAGCCAGCTAGTTCAGATAGTAGTTGGCTAGCTGATTTCAATTATGCAACGACATTTCAAAATATACTTATCCAAATTATGTTGACTGTTTTAAAATGATGCATTTCTTGCATGCCTTATTATTGGCAATAATATGACTTGCCAACCTGTGTTCTTGGGTGACGTGTATGAATGAGTATGACAGTCTTGCATGCCTCTGTTCACAGGAAACCGCTTTCGTCATGACTATTTTTGCGGTGGCCATACTTGGACCATCCGGTTGGATCCTCGCCAATGTTCAGAACTACCAGCAGCGCTGAACTGTTTCTCGACCACGGTTCTTGGATCATAAGTCAACTGCTGCATTCCTTTTTCTGGCCTATGATGCTTGAACTGAAGTCACAATTACCTTTTGACATTTTATCTCAATAAAAACATGTAATCTAGTGTCTGGTCATTGTTTCAACATTTTTAGTTTAGTGTACATTTGTCGTGAAACGATTTGACCATTTGTCTATATCAAACCGAGGTGTGTGTGGAAAATTGTACATAACCAACTATGTACTGAAGTCCTGGAAGCCAACAATCGGCCATAATTGCACTCCGATGCAGTCCTCCATAGGCATGAATGAAATTCCACAGTATTTATATTAAATTTTACATGTCAAGGACAACGTGGGGACTGTAACAACTTTCTGTAGTTATACTTGAATAAATTATTTGTATATATTAAATGTAGAGATTCATAGCTTTTTTTTTACAATGGTGTGGAGTGCCAAATGTATGTGTGGTGCCTTCAAAATCATGCCGCTGTCATCTCTGTGTGTGTGTATACAGTGAATTTGGAAAGTATCAGACCCCTTGACTTTTTCCACATTTTGTTACGTTACAGCCTTATTCAAAAACATATTAAATTGTTCCCCCCCCCCCTTCCCAATCTACACACAATATCCCACAATGACAAAGCAAACACTGGTGTTTGCAAATGTGTAAAAAAATCTAATTCTAATTTACAAAGGTATTCAGACCCTTTACTCAGGACTTTTTGAAGCACATTTGGCAGCGATTACAGCCTTGAGTCTGTAACCTGTATTTGAAGAGTTTCTCTCATTCTTCTCTGCAGCTCCTCAAGCTCTGTCAGGTTGGATGGGGAGCGTCAGAGACTTGTCCCGAAGCCACTCCTGCATTGTCTAAGCTGTGTGCTTAGGGTTGTTGTCCTGTTGGAAGGTGAACCTTCGCTCCAGTCTGAGGTCCTGAGCGCTCTGGAGCAGGTTTTCATCAAGGATCTCTCTGTACTTTGCTTTGTTCATCTTTCCCTCAATCCTGACTAGTCTCCTTGTCCCTGCCTCTTCTCCAGATGTGACACTTGGCATTAAGGCCAAATAGTTCAATCTTGCTTTCATCAGACTAGGGAATCTTGTTTCTCATCGTCTGAGAGTCCTTTAGGTGCCTTTTGTCAAACTCCAAGTGGGCTGTCGTGCTTTTTACTGAGGAGTGGCTTTCTTCTGGCCACTCTACCATAAAGGCCTGATTGGTGGAGTGCTGCAGAGATGGTTGTCCTTCTGGAAGGTTCTCCCATCTCCACAGAGGTATTCTGGAACTCTGTCAGAGTGACCATTGGTTCTTGGTTACCTCCCTGACCAATGCCCTTCTCTCCCAATTTTATTTTTATTTCACCTTTATTTAACCAGGTAGGCTAGTTGAGAACAAGTTCTCATTTGCAACTGTGACCTGGCCAAGATAAAGCATAGCAGTGTGAACAGAAAACACAGAGTTACACATGGAGTAAACAATTAACAAGTCAATAACACAGTAGAAAAAAAAGAGTCCATATACATTGTGTGCAAAAGGCATGAGGAGGTAGGCGAATAATTACAATTCTGCAGATTAACACTGGAGTGATAAATGATCAGATGGTCATGTACAGGTATGGATATTGGTGTGCAAAAGAGCAGAAAAGTAAATAAATAAAAACATTATGGGGATGAGGTAGGTAAAAATGGGTGGGCTAATTACCGATAGACTATGTACAGCTGCAGCGATCGGTTAGCTGCTCAGATAGCAGATGTTTGAAGTTGGTGAGGGAGATAAAAGTCTCCAACTTCAGCGATTTTTTGGCTGGGCAGCCAGCACTAAAAAGAGTCTTGGTGGTTCCAAAGTTCTTCCATTTAAGAATGATGGAGGCCGAATCCATTTTAGAATAAGACTGTAACGTAACAAAATGTGGAAAAAGACAAGGGTTCTGAATACTTTCCGAATGCACTGTATAACCCATTTGCACATGAGCTGACCCAAGTGTTTGAGAATGAGGGCCTACAAAAAAACTAGGGTAGCCTTGTGGTTAAGGACGTTGGTTCAGTAACCGAAAAGTCACTGGTCCAAATCCCCGAGCAGACTAAGTGAAAAATCTGTGACGTTCCCTTGAGAAAGATACTTAACTCTAATTTGTCTTGTAAATTGGTCTGATAAATGACAAAAAAAATAATTACAAATATTATATAAAATGTGAAAAGTTTTAAATCTGCACACATTAGTTGCAAGTAAATAATAGATAGTTATTTGAGCCAGGAAACTGATGACCCGTTCTAAATATGTGTTATATCTGTATTTACGTGCATTTGTCAGAGAAAATCACTAGTTGCTGGCTCAGGGAACCAAACAGAACGAAACGGGGCGGGAACTACCTGAATTTGTCCAATAGAAACTATAGTTTTCCGTCTGTTTGGAATAATGATTACAGGATTTACATATAGGTATAGATTGCATCCCTGGACTACTAGTGTAACCCGGAAGTTTAGAATGAGGTCAGAGAGACGAAGGAAATAGAATTCTACAGCTAAAATGGCGGAGGAACAGCAGCAGGAAACAACACAGGGAGAGATGGAGGGTGAGTGACACAACATCAAAACGAAAGATAACTAATCTAACCGGCTTCGGCTATTAATGCGTTATTTTTTTATGGAGGTGTGATGTGGCTGTTAGGTAATCTAGTGATGGCAGTTGAGGGACAAGCTGCTTGTATGAATATGAGAAGGGAATGGGGGAGGCCAGCCATAGCATTCAAGTCACACACACAAAGAAACGCATTTTGACCTAGCTATATTTTTTTAGGGAGGATGGAGTAAATACCATTGTTTTTTATGCGACCTAATGAAGGCTCTCACTCACAGTATATTTTTGCCGACTTTCAATTGGTTGTCAAATGTTTATTGACGCCATAACTGAAATTGGATAGTTAGCTGGCTAGCACTAACGTTCGCAAGCTTAGTTAGTTCATCAATTCTAATTGTTCCAAAAATTATGGTCAGACGCTGACCACATCGTTGCTCTTGCACCCCACGTGAACCAACTTCAATACTTATATTTATCAATAGACTGATATGCGATTACAGAATTTGCTTAAACTACATGCCTACTGTCATCAATTTCATGTTGTTGTGGTATAAATTACATAACCAGAACTGGCCTTTTTTTTTTTTTTTTCAATGTTTACAAACTTCTATGGTGTTTTTTCTTCTCTAGCGGGAGGAGTAAACTGCCTCGCTTACGATGAGGCTATTATGGCTCAGCAGGATCGAATCCAGCAGGAGGTGAGAGATTTTATACTTGAATAAACATTGATATTGTGCAGGCTGTTTTTTAATTGGACTGACAAGTCTGATGTGGAAAAGGTTGAACTGCATGCCTTTGCATCACGTGTTTTGGATCACCCAGGCTGTTTAGACAGGCAGCCCAATTCTGATATGTTTTAATCCCACTAATTGGGCATTTGACCAATCACATTAGATCTTTCCAGTCAGATCTTTTTCAGAGCTGATCTGATTGGTCAAAATACCAATTAGTGGGGGAAAAATATTAGTTTTGGGCTGCCTGTCTAAATGCAGACCCTGTTTTTATATTGGTTTCTATAAATCTGATTCCAAAACGTCTGTGCCTTAACAGTCTGCCTGTCTATTTGACTGTCTAGATCGCAACTAGCATCCCTTTAGTGTCAGACAGACAGGAACTATCAGTGTTGCAGCGAGAGTATGCCGTAGAAGACACCATTTATCAGCTCAAGATCAAGGTAAGTAAACCACAAGAATCTTGTATTACACGATTTGAGTCTGCATGACTTAATACAGGTCCTCTGCAATGTTCCCTCAACTTTTTTGGCACTGAGCAAATTTCCAGTCTGCTGAGTGCAAACGTGAACATTGAAAATTCTGCAACTTCCAGCGCGCGTTTACTGTGAACACTGAGGCTGTACCCGCTTTAAGTTACAGTTTTAACAGTGGCCAAGTAGGCTACTGATCATAATGCAGGCCTTCCAGAGTGGCCTACCATAAGAAACAATGGAGAAAATGCATCCCATAACATTTTAACATGGAAATAGCTGTTCCATCATTCAGCCTACAGTAGCAGCCAATGTGTGGTGTTCAATGCCTACAGTCAAATCAAATTTTATTGGTCACATACACATGTTTAGCAGATGTTATTGCAGGTGTAGCGAAATGCTTGTGTTTCTAGCTCTGACAGTGCCGTAATATCTAACAAGTAATATCTAACAATTTCACAATACTTACAAATCTAAGTAAAGGAATGGAATTAAGAATATGTAAATATTTGGATGAGCAATGTCGGTGGCATAGACTAAGATACAGTAGAATACATTATATACATATGAGATGAGTAATGCAAAATATGTAAACATTATAAAAGTGACTAGTGTTCCATTATTAAAGTGGCCAGAGATTTATAGTCAATGTATATAGGGCAGCAGTCTCTAATGTGCTAGTGATGGCTATTTAACAGTCTGATGGGCTTGAGAGATGTTTTTAAGTCTCCTTTTCAGTCCATGAGACCTTTTGAAGAAGAAAAAACATGATGGGTTTGACATTAACCTGTTTATCCACTGGTACTTCAGACAAGGATGTGACTGAAAATGTTGTTTGATGCAAAGAAACCACTTTACAGAAATACATTATTCCCATACCATTTATTACAGCGAATCAGACAAATTATGCTACCCTCTGCCTATTGGCTACTTAGCTTATTCATCCTGTCTCAAAATACAACACTGCCCCTTTAAGAAGGAAAAAATAAGGTCTTTACATGACTAGCTTTTCAAAGAAGTCTAGAAATGTACACATTTTCTGCTCTTGTTGGAAGCAATCACTCCCCTATTGCTGACTACAAATTATCTATAACTGGACTTAAAACTCAATAACTAGCAAAGGATATGATCAAAATGTGCACATGTGGCCGCTCATGCTGTAAATACTCCAGTTCAAAGTAAATGGCACAGATCCATATATGGCAATGGTCTATTTGCATATAGGCCTACTGGAGCTTTGATTGGTTATGCTGCACTGTTCTCTGTATGGGTTGAGTCGTGCTCAGTAGAATCCTACTCTGATGCTCTCTGCATACAACAACATATCTTGCATAGTTCGTTTTGTTTCGGAATGTTGCATTGAAAGTGGCAAATATTGCATTGATTCAATCACAATTGGGAAACGTTGATAGTGTTAACGGGGAAAACTCTAGAAAGTTGTGTGAAGTTCAGTCTCGTGCTTCTCTCCATGGGATGAAATGTATTTTGCGCTCTGCGTGGCAGGGAACATTGCTTCTCTGTAGCTCAGTTGGTAGAGCAAGGTGCTTGCAATGCCAGGATAGTGGGTTTGATTCCCGGGACCACCCATATGTAAAATGCATGCATGCATGACTAGTGTCTGCTAAATGGCTTATTATAATATTACTGGTTAAATGCTAAAGATCCTTATGACCACATCTATTGAAGGTTCGAAATGGTCACATTACGATTGTATTTACTGTGTATACTCTGTCCTTGTCCCCCCCTTTAGGATTTACACAAAAAATACTCGTATATCCGCAAGACGCGGCCAGATGGGAACTGTTTCTACAGAGCTTTTGGCTTTTCACATCTCGAATCACTGCTAGAAGACAGCAAAGAGCTGCAGAGGTAACGTAGCACTTCCATAGTGCATCTAGATCCTCGATGTTCAGCAAAGCCGACTCTGTAATTCGATAGATGGATGTCCTCTGGTTAGTGTTGCTGCATTAATTGCTACTGAATACCGATGATGCAATGTATGTCGCTGTAGGTTCAAAGCAGTGGCAGCAAAGAGCAAACTGGACCTGGTCAACCAGGGTTTTACAGAGTTCACCATCGAAGACTTCCACAATACTGTGAGTTGCTGTTCTATTATTACACACACTTGAACAACAGTGACAGCACACACACGTTACACATACTGAACATGTTAACAGCTGTTAGTGACATCACATAAAATCATCACTTAACTGACCATATTATTGTTAATTCTTCCCCTAGTTCATGGACCTGTTGGAGCTGTGTGAGAAGCAGCCGGGCCTCTGTGAGCTGCTGGGCTCCTTCAGAGACCAGAGCGTGTCAGACTACATCGTGGTGTACCTGCGGCTGCTCACCTCAGGCTACCTGCAGAGGGAGCACGGCTTCTTCCAGCACTTCATCGAGGGTGGACGCTCCGTCAAGGAGTTCTGCCAGCAGGTGGGTTCCTATTGGGTCGTGTTCAGTAGGTATGAAGCGGATGAAAACACTCTGAAACAGGGTGAAACTATCTCTACTCGCCCCAAAAAAAACACTTGTTGTTCTTGTTGAATTTTTTTTGTTAGTGTGTGTTAATAAACACAACGCTGGTTTTAAGGCGAGAAGCTAGATTGAGGATTTGTTTACATATGGCTTTAATTTTGTCTGGTTGTGTGCAATGAGTCAGAACTAGTGTTCCTACATGGTCCTCTTGGGTATGCAGCATGCACATTCCAATGTCTTCATTACTTTTTTTGTCTTGCGTAACAACGATAACAAGTCAAAACACTTCAATTGTCATCTGTTTCTCTTGTCCAGGAGGTGGAGCCCATGTCTAAAGAAAGTGACCATATCCACATCATTGCCTTGGCCCAGGCCTTGAACGTGTCCATCCTAGTGGAGTACATGGACCGGGGTGAGGGAGGCTCTGTCAACCACCACGTCTTCCCTGAAGGCAGCGAGCCTCGTGTCTTCCTCCTCTATAGACCCGGCCACTACGACATCTTGTACAAATAACAATCTGCTGTTTTAGAGATTCTCCCCCCCCCTTTTCCACTGCTGTAGTGGCAGTGGAGAAATACTTCAACTGCCACGTTGATGCATACGTGTGTACGAAGGTTACACTATTGTATCTGAGAGAGAGAAAAAAAAACTATCACATTATACAGCCCTCTTCTCCCTCCCCTTCACTCCAGTTTCCCCTCATCACAGAAAAGTGAATTAATAAAAAAAGATTTTCAAAAAATAGCAGTGAATCCAGGAGTATAGAGTTGTACAGTTTTTTTTTTTTTGGTGGTTGTAAATGTTATCAACTTGCTTTTTTTGTTGGATTATTTTCCTTTGGTCCACTGCGTTTCATGCGTTTTATTAAAGGGATTACATCTTATTTGACTTGTATGTTGATGTATTTGTCACTCGTCTGGTATTGTCACATTTCAGCGGGCATAGCAGCAATCTGAAATGTAGTATTTGAGTAACTTCCGTGTGTATGTAATGTCCTTATCTGTCTGTGCGTCTGTCACATAGTACCAGTCACAAGTTTGGACACACATACTCAAGTTTTATTGTTTTACTATTTTCTACATTGTAGAATTTAATAGTGAAGACATCAACTATTAAATAACACATGGGAATCATGTAGTAACCAAAAGTGTTACACAAATCAATATTTTTCTATTTTAGATACTTCAAAGTAGCCACCCTTTGCCTTGACAGCTTTGCACATTCTTGGAATTCTCTCACCTCAGGCTACTTCCTGTGTGGCGCAGCGGTCTAAGGAACTGCATCTCAGTGCAAGAGGTGTCGCTACAGTCCTTGGTTCGAATCCAGGCTGTATCACATCCGGCCGTGATTGGGAGTCCCATAGGGTGGCACACAATTGGCCCAGCGTCGTACGGGTTTGGCCGGTGGTAGGCCGTCATTGTATAAGGATTTGTTATTAACGGACTTGCCTGGTTAATTTTGAATTTACAATGAGGTATGGAATGCATTTCAATTAACAGGTGTGCCTCGTTAATTTGTGGAATTTCTTTCATTAATGCGTTTCAGCCAATCAGTTGTGTTGTGACAAGGTAGGGGTGGTATACAGAAGATAGCCCTATTTGGTAAAAGACCAAGTCCATATGGCAAGAACAGCTTAAATTTGCAAAGAGAAATGACAGTCTTTTAAACATGAAGGTCAGTCAATCTGGAAAATGTCAAGAACTTTGAACGTTTCTTAGAGTGCTGTAGCAAAAACCATCAAGCGCTTTGACAACTGGCTCTCATGAGGACTGCCAAAGGAAAGGAAGACCCAGAGTTACCTCTGCTGCAGAGAAGTTCATTAGAGTTACCAGCCTCAGAAATTGCAGCCCAAATAAATGCTTCACGGAGTTCAAGTAACAGAAACATTTCAACATTAACTGTTCAGATGAGACTGTGAATCAGGCCTTCATGGTCGAATTGCTGCAAAGAAACTACTACTAAAGGACACCATTACGAAGCGACTGGCTTGGGCCAAGAAACACGAGTAATGGACATTAAACCGGTTGAAATCTGTCTTTTGGTCTGATGAGTCAAAATGTGAGATTTTTGGCTCCAACAGCCATGTCTTTGAGAGATGCAGAGCAGGTGAATAGAGGATCTCTGCATGTGTGGTTTCCACCGTGAAGCATGGAGGAAGAGGTCTGGTGGTGTGGGGTGCTGTGCTGGTGACACTGTATGATTTATTTAGAATTAAAGGCACACTCAACCAGCATGGCTACTACAGCGATATACCACCCATCTGGTTCGCGCATAGTGGGACTATCATTTGTTTTTCAACAGGACAATGACCCATAACACACCTCCAGGCCGTGAGAGATATTTGACCAAGAAGGAGAGTGATGATGCTGCATCAGATGACCTGGCCTCCACAATCACCCGACCTCAACACAATTGAGATGGTTTCGGATGAGTTGGACCGCAGAGTGAAAGAAAAGCAGCCAACAAGTGCTCAACATATGTGGGAACTTGATTTGTTTAACACTTTTTTTGGTTACGACATGATTCCATGTGTTGTTTCATAGTTTTGATGTCTTCACTATTATTTTACAATGTAGAAAATAGTAACACTAAAGAAAAACCCTTCAATGAGTAGGTGTGTCCAAACTTTTGACTGGTACTATACAGTTGAAGTAGGAAGTTTACATACACTTAGGTTGGAGTCATTAAAACTTGTTTTTCAACCACTTTGCAAATTTGTTGTTAACAAACTATAGTTTTGGCAAGTCGGTTAGGACATATGCTTTGTGCATGACACAAGTAATTTTTCCAACAATTGTTTACAGACAGATAATTTCACTAATAATTCACTGTATCACAATTCCAGTGGCTCAGAAGTGTACATACACTAAATTGACTGTGCCTTTAAACAGCTTGGAAAATTCCAGAAAATTATGTCATGGCTTTAGAAGCTTCTGATAGGCTAATTGACATAATTTGAGTCAATTGGAGGTGTACCTGTGGATGTATTTCAAGGCCTACCTTCAAATTCAGTGCCTCTCACCTCAGGAAAAAAAAAAACTCCACAAGTCTGGTTCACCCTTGGGAGCAATTTCCAAACGACTAAAGGTAAGAATAAACACCATGGAAACTTGTCATACCAGTCAGGAAGGAGACGTGTTCTGTCTCCTAGAGATGAATGTACTTTGGTGTGAAAAGTGCAAATCAATCCCAGAACAACAGCAAAGGACCTTGTGAAGATGCTGGAGTAAACTGGTACAAAAGTGTCTATAGCCACAGTAAAACAAGTCCTATATCGACATAACCTGAAAGGCCGCTCAGCAAGGAAGAAGCCACTGCTCCAAAAAAAGCCAGACTACGGTTTGCAACTGCACATGGGGACAAAGATCGTACTTTTTGGAGAAATGTCCTCTGGTCTGATGAAACAAAAATAGAACTGTTTGGCCATAATGACCATCGTTATGTTTGGAGGAAAAAGGGGGAGGCTTGCAAGCCGAAGAACACCATCCCAACTGTGAAGCACGGGGGTGGCAGCATCATGTTGTGGGGGTGCTTTGCTTCAGGAGGGACTGGTGCACTTCACAAAATAGATGGCGTCTTGAGGAAGGAAAATTATGTGGATATATTGAAGCAACTTCTCAAGACATCAGTCAGGAAGTTGGTCGCAAATGGGTCTTCCAAATGGACAATGACCCCAAGCATACTTCCAAAGTTGTGGCTTCCACTATTGTTCTGACATTTCACATTCTTAAAATAAAGTGGTGATCCTAACTGACCTAAGTCAGGGAATTTTTACTACGGTTAAATGTCAAGAATGGTCTAAAACTGAGTTTAAATGTATTTGGCTAAGGTGTATGTAAACGTCCGACTTCAACTGTATATATATATATATATATATATATATATATATATATATATATATATATATATATATATATATATATATATATATATATATATATATATGTGTGTATGTATGTGTGTGTGTGTGTGTGTGTATCGAAAACAGAGTATATAGAAGTGCCTCCACAGTACTGCATACTTGTTTACATTGGTTGACGCATGTGCAGCCGTCCACCACTGCGTACACAGTATGTAGCTACAGGAGCAGTGAGATTTTAAACATACTGACAATCTAGCCAAGGAGGTTAGGGAAATGAATCACAACATCACGTGTGCGGCACCAATCCAGTCTAACAAGTATGTCTCCATTTCTTTCTGTTTCGTAAAATAAGTTGATGCAACCTAGACGCCAACACATTCAATTTGACCTCTGGCTTCTAGCTAAATACTGTTAGCTACCTTACTTGCTATCTATTCAGATATTTCTGTTGAGAAAGTCAGTCAGAAGAGCTGTCAGGTGACCTGCCCCCTAACAATGTGCCTCTTAGCAACCAATCAGGGCCCAGGTCACACAGGCCAGAGAGCGTTTGAGAGGCTGGTTTATGTTAGGGTTAGGGTTATTTATTTCACAGGGGCTGAGTGTCTACAGGTTTTCGCTCCTCCCTTGTACTTGATTGATTTATTAAGGTGACTAATTAGTACGGAACTCCCCTCACCTGGTTGTCTAGGTCTTCATTGAAAGGAAAAACAAAAAACCTGTCACTCAGCCCACCATCGAATGAGTGTGACACCCCTGCCCAAGACTCTCAGGCTCCGGTAGGGAGAGGAGTGTACATCTTGAAAGGGTTGTGAGATAATAGTTACCAGCAGGGAATTTGTGACAATAGTTTTAACCATGTTTTGAGGCTGTATAGTGTTTGTTTACGTTTCCTTTACAAACATTGGAGTGAAACAAGCTTATATTTTGGGTTCTGATGGGGTACAACAGTTGAACTAAGCTCATGAGGCATTTATAAATTATCCTTCAAGAATCAATGGGCACATTTCATTAATTCAAAAGTCCAACAATGGATGAAGCAACTGTAGATTGCCCCTTTAAGTTAGGGTTTCCCAAACTCGATCCTGCCCCCAATGCATGTTTTGTTTTTTGCCCTAGCACTACACAGCTGATTCAAATAATCAAAGCTTGATGATGAGTTGGTTATTTGAATCAGCTGTGTAGTGGTAGGGAAACTCTGCTTTAAGGGTTTATAAACTGACATTATGAAAATGATATAATACTGCCAGTATGTTTTAGTTTTCTCCCTGACATTCACCTTTCTGTCCCTACTAATTTATCAACAACATGGACGAAAAAGCAAAATGGGACCGATTCTACACAGAAAACAAAAGCTAGACCTTTGAATGGTTCTTTGATTTTGACATAATCCGGCACTTCATCCTGCCCATGCCGCATTCCCAACTCGGATGCCTTACTAAGCGTCCTCGACATGGGCTGTGGTTCCTCTGGCCTAAGACCCTGCATACACAAAGACTCTCCCTGGCCAGTGCAGATGACCTGTGCTGACATCTCCCCTATTGCTGTGCGCCTAATGGAGGAACACAGAGCAACCAACGCCATGCAACCTCAGAATCCTTCCTCAAAGCTGGACGTAGTTCTGAGAGCCTGGACCTCATTCTAGACAAGTGTACCATAGATACCTTGCTGCAGTCTAGGGAATGGGGAGCCAAGGTCAGCCAGGTGCTAAAGCAGTACCTGGAGGCATTGAGGAACTCTGGGTCTCACCTCCGGTTTTCAGACGATGACCCTGATGCCAGGATGTTGTGGTTGGAAAAAGAGGGCTGGGAGCCAGGGGTGATGGCTGCCAATGTGGGAGTGCAGGAGGTGGAGGAGCTAAGGGGAGTGACATATTACTGCTACCACGTTAACCTGTCCTGTAGCACAGTAGCTAGTTGGTTGTTGAAGTCTGTCTTGTTCCATTGCAGTATAGTCAGTATAGTATAATAAGTAATTTCTTGATACAACTGACCGAGTCTCTTATCTGGACGTTTCTTTCTATGTCTACACAATATGAAGAGGTCTTGTGAAGTGCTAGCTGTCCACTATACTATGAAACTATTACTGTATTTATTTAATTGGACCTTTATTCAACTAGGCAATTCAGTTAAGAACAAATTCTTATTTACAATGACGGTCTACCCCGGCCAAACCCTAACCCGGACTGTAGACTTGCCTTTGAAAAAGAAATTATTCAGAAGGACAGTTCAATGCAAGAAATTAACGTTTGCGATGGTAATGTGTACATATAATGCTCAGTGTAACTGACTTGTAACATGGTCAGTAGTCGATTTATTTTTGTAACTTGTGTTTTACCCCTTTTTTCCTACACTAACACAGTCCTTTTTTATATTTATGAATTCATTTGAAAAAAAAAACGGCTTTTTATCTCAGGTTAAAAATAAGCAATAGTTGTGTGAAATTCTCATAAGAAAATGAAAGACAATGTCCTTTAGGAATATTTTGTAAGGTTTTTGAAAATGCTGTAGAAGTTGGCAGCCTCTTCAGTCTCATCCAGTAAAGCGCCCTGACAGAATTTAGGAGGGAAGAACTCCAGGGGGTCCAGGATCCCAACGACAATGTTGAAGAAGCTGTGAGTAAAAAAAATGAAAAAATTATATATTTATAACATAATGGATATCTGTAGATTTAACAACAGTCAAATCCATGCTTGAGGGGAGTTATGTGTTAATAATTCATAATGCTTTTATTAAACAATTATGGATTCTATGTTTCCATAAGTTTCACACAAGTGAAATTAAGACATTCTTTTGATTGCTTTCAGGAACACATAATGGACTGAGGAAGTTTCTCAGAACGAGGATATGGAACAAAGACTACATAGACCATGTATTGATGTCAAATATGACACTACACACGTGTGTGTGTGTGTGTGTGTTTTATATATATATATATATATATATATATATATATATAGTACCAGTCAGAAGTTTGGACACATCTACTTATTAAAGGGTTTTTCCTTAGTTTTACTATTTTCTACTTTGCAGAATAATAATGAAGACATCAAAACTACAAAATAACACATATGGAATCATGTAGTAACCAAAAAAAGGGCTAAACAAATCAAGTTCCCACATATGCTGAACACTTGTTGGCTGCTTTTCCTTCACTCTGCGGTCCAACTCATCCCAAACCATCTCAATTGGGTTGAGGTCGGATGATTGTGGAGGCCAAGTCATCTGATGCAGCACCATTACTCTCCTTGGTCAAATTCCCCTTACACAACCTGGAGGTGTATTATGGGTCATAGTCCCACTATGCGTGAACCAGATGGGATGGCGTATTGCTGCAGAATGCTGTGGTAGCCATGCTGGTTGAGTGTGCCTTTAATTCTAAATAAATCATAGTGTCACCAGCACAGCACCCCACACCATCAGACCTCTTCCTCCATGCTTCACGGTGGAAACCACACATGTGGAGATCCTCCGTTCACATACTCTGCATCTCACAAAGACATGGCTGTTGGAACCAAAAATCTCACATTTTGACTCATCAGACCAAAGGAGAGATTTCCATCAGTCTAATGTCCATTACTCGTGTTTCTTGGCCCATGCCAGTCTCTTCTTATTATTGGTGTCTTTTAGTAGTGGTTTCTTAACAGCAATTCGACCATGAAAGCCTGATTCACGCAGTCTCTTCTGAACAGTTGATGTTAAGATATGTTTATTCCTTAAACTCTGTGAAGCATTTATTTGGGCTGCAATTCCTGAGGCTGGTAACTCTAATGAACTTCTCTGCAACAGAGGTAACTCTGGGTCTTCGTTTCCTTTGGCGGTCCTCATGAGAGTCTGTTTCATCATAGCCCTTGATGGTTTTTGTGACTTCACTCAAAGAAACTTTCAAACTTCATGTCTTAAAGTAATGGTGGCCTGTCATTTCTCTTTGCTTATTTGAGCTGTTCTTGTCATATTATGGACTTGGTCCTTTACTAAATAGGGCTATCTTCTCTATACCACCCCTACCTTGTCACAACACAACTTATTGGCTCAAATGCATTAAGAAGGAAAGAAATTCCACAAATGTACTTTTAACAATGCACACCTGTTAAGTGAAATGCATTCCAGGTGACTACCTCATGAAGCTGGTTGAGAGAATGCCAAGATTGTGCAAAGCTGTCATCAAGGCAAAGGGTGGCTACTTTGATGAATCTCAAATATAAAATATATTTTCATTTGTTTAACACTTTTTTGGTTACTACATGATTCCATATGTGTTATTTCATAGTTTTGATGTCTTCACTATTATTCTACAATGTAGAATATAGTACAAATAAAGAAAAACCCTTGAATGAGTAGGTGTGTCCAAACCTTTGACTGGTACTATATACAAAAACTGTCATATTTAATTCACTGCCCAATAATAGACACACTAACCTTGAAAGCATCCAGCCGGTCTTGTCCGTGTAGTATGCAGAGCTGACAGGTATGCATCCAAACTCAGTGAAGGTACTCACCCACTTGTCTTTACCTGGTGATGAAATTGATCCAAAGTCAGAAAGCCACAATCAGGGAGTAGAAATGTGATTTGAGAACAGAATCACAAATCTGAATTGCCATGCAACAAATAGTTGCTAGGAATGTTTCTTGGTATTCCCTCGGAGAGAGGAAGGCCACAAATAAGAGGCAAATATTGAACAAACTGCCTTGTCCATTTCCTTACCACTTGGGGTTGCAACTTCTCCATACCAGGTGTTGACCAGCAGACCTTGTCCTGGACCAGAGGAGCTCCCTAAGATCACCTGGCCCAGCAGAGCAGCATCGGCAGGGATCTCCATAGGGTGGAAGTCCTCCCTTTTCAGCCTCTCCTTCTTACAGGTTTTGTTCCTGTGGTTAATCGTATACATGACACCCTGGGAGAAGTCAGAGGAAAAGCTGGTTTGTATGATGTTTGAATTGCAACATTTACCTGGAGCTAACTCTGCAAATAGCACTGCTGGGTGATATAAAAGTCATAATCAATCAAACAATAATACTCTTAGCAAAAATGTTTCTTTAATTTACTATCTGTAGATTTGATTTGATTTGGATCTCTTTTCGTCCCCATTTGGACTCATCTTCCAGGAGTCCTTAAACATTCAAATACAATTTAGAATACGAACACATTTTCACATATAACACACTAGTACAAACATACATGATATACTAACATAATAACCCAATGAATACTGAATCTACAAAATATTGATTCTTCATCTACTATAGTCCCACAACATGGGACTATATTTAAATGGTTTTAAAATAATGTTTAAATGTATATATTGAAAGGTTTCTGGTTTGCTCAGATAATTTATTCAATTTCTTTATTGCTCTAAATTGAAATGTTATTTTGCCTATTTCTCTTTTCTGTCTAGATAATGCATAGATGGTGGACAATCTATTCCTAGTATTTACGGAATGTCTGTCTCTTACCAAATTAATTTTGTTGTGAATAGAACTTGGCTGTTTTAAATTATGTATATTATGAAATAAAATAAGCATGTTTTTTTTCAATTACCTTGTTGATTGATGACCAACCAAGAACACTACGCATGACTGCAACAGAAGAACCATATCTCCACCTTAAAACAATCCTTGCTGCTTTGTTCTGTGCAATCTGCAGTCTCCTAACTTCACTTGATGATGCATTTCCCCAGACCACAGAACAGTAGTTCACCTGATTCTCAATTAATACTTGTGTTATTTGCTTAAGAATTTTTCCTGGTAAATATTTAGCTATCCTTCTGATTATGCATGCTGTTTTAATAATTATTTTACATAGATAATTATTTGAGACGACCATGAAGAGCAGTTGTCTAGCTGCACTCCCAATAGGTTGGTTTCTGCCACTTCTTCAATTTGAACTCCTCCCATACTTAATTGTATCCCATGCTGTTTTGGAAACTATGAGAATAGAACGATTCAGAACTTTTGTGAAACATCACGGCACAGTTGAAAAATAAATGACAAATATAAATCAAAACGGGATGTTCTTCAGCTATAGATGGGAGGGGTTGAAGTTAGCTGAAGTGTGGGACTGAAAACAAACAAAAGATAACTATTGTAAAATATACTGTGTCCGTAAAATACAGTATGTATAAACTCGAAGTAGAAGCCTGCTTGTTGTTGTCCATTAGTTTACTCCAATTAGGGGAGGGGTGGTAGGGTTAGGTGAAAATACATAATATATCTATATATTTACTAAATAAATATCTAAGGGATTGAAAATGATGCAGACAATCACATTGATTGAAGCCACAATCTATCTGCAATATTAAAGCTGCTCTACCCCCCACCACCCCCCAAAAAACTAACAAAAACAAATTCTGAAAACCGTTACATTAGACAAAATTAAGACGTTTTAATATGAAAAATCGTAAATTACAGCTCACTTTGAGCAAATTTTGGAATTTGCAATTAACTCGATTAAAAACACTTTATCGTTTGACAGCCCTAGCATGACTGGGATTTTGGTGTACCGGTATGTTGAATAAATGGCTGCTATTGTGAATACATGGTTATTGTTGTGAATAAGTGTTTGTTACCTCTCTGAAGAGCAGAAGGGCATCAATGCCGAATGTCTTGTTCTCATAATAGCCAACCTCCTTGAAGCGGATACGCTTGAGCATCGCATCATAGGTGTATTTTGCATTTGCATAAAACTTCTCATTTGCCTGAAAGGACAGGAGTGTGACAGGGATTATTATAGCAGAGTATATCATTATTATAGCAGAGTATATCATTATTATAGCAGAGTATATCATTATTATAGCAGAGTATATCATTATTATAGCAGAGTATATCATTATTATAGCAGATCATATCATTATTATAGCAGAGTATATCATTATTATAGCAGATTATATCATTATTATAGCAGATTATATCATTATTATAGCAGATTATATCATTATTATAGCAGATCATATCATTATTATAGCAGAGTATATCATTATTATAGCAGATTATATCATTATTATAGCAGATTATATCATTATTATAGCAGAGTATATCATTATTATAGCAGCGTATATCATTATTATAGCAGAGTATATCATTATTATAGCAGAGTATATCATTATTATAGCAGATTATATCATTATTATAGCAGATTATATCATTATTATAGCAGAGTATATCATTATTATAGCAGAGTATATCATTATTATAGCAGAATATATCATTATTATAGCAGAGTATATCATTATTATAGCAGAGTATATCATTATTATAGCAGAGTATATCATTATTATAGCAGATTATATCATTATTATAGCAGATTATATCATTATTATAGCAGAGTATATCATTATTATAGCAGATTATATCATTATTATAGCAGATTATAACATTATTATAGCAGAGTATATCATTATTATAGCAGAGTATATCATTATTATAGCAGAGTATATCATTATTATAGCAGAGTATATCATTATTATAGCAGATTATATCATTATTATAGCAGATTATATCATTATTATAGCAGATCATATCATTATTATAGCAGAGTATATCATTATTATAACAGAGTATATCATTATTATAGCAGAGTATATCATTATTATAGCAGATTATATCATTATTATAGCAGATTATATCATTATTATAGCAGATCATATCATTATTATAGCAGAGTATATCATTATTATAGCAGATCATTATTATAGCAGATCATTATTATAGCAGAGTATATCATTATTATAGCAGATCATATCATTATTATAGCAGAGTATGTCATTATTATAGCAGAGTATATCATTATTATAGCAGATTATATCATTATTATAGCAGAGTATATCATTATTATAGCAGATTATATCATTATTATAGCAGATCATATCATTATTATAGCAGAGTATATCATTATTATAGCAGATTATATCATTATTATAGCAGATTATATCATTATTATAGCAGATTATATAATTATTATAGCAGATCATATCATTATTATAGCAGAGTATATCATTATTATAGCAGAGTATATCATTATTATAGCAGATTATATCATTATTATAGCAGATTATATCATTATTATAGCAGAGTATATCATTATTATAGCAGATTATATCATTATTATAGCAGATCATTATTATAGCAGAGTATATCATTATTATAGCAGAGTATATCATTATTATAGCAGATCATTATTATAGCAGAGTATATCATTATTATAGCGGAGTATATCATTATTATAGCAGATTATATCATTATTATAGCAGATTATATCATTATTATAGCAGATCATTATTATAGCAGATGATATCATTATTATAGCAGATCATATCATTATTATAGGAGAGTATATCATTATTATAGCAGAGTATATCATTATTATAGCAGATCATTATTATAGCAGATCATATCATTATTATAGCAGAGTATATCATTATTATAGCAGATCATTATTATAGCAGAGTATATCATTATTATAGCAGATGATATCATTATTATAGCAGATCATATCATTATTATAGCAGAGTATATCATTATTATAGGAGATTATGTAATAATTGCCATATTAATACAGTATTTGCTTTCCTTTTTTATTTGCTTTGCTTTTTTGTGACCAAATTAATATTTTTGATTTTGTAATTTTACAAGACAGGATATCAATATATATACTTTTTATATTTACAGCCATATTTATATGTCAAAATATTCCTTCTGGTATTATCATCATGGGAACTCCATAGCCATGTATTCCCGCCTACTGTGGAGAAACAAAGCACAGACTTACCACAGAGAGGGCTCCGGTCAGAAGAGGGGGAGACCCTGAGAGAGGGAGGTGTTTTATAAGTGAATTATTTATCCATTTTCATGTGTTAAATGCACAATTTAGCCGTAAAAGTGGACCTGTACACTATAAACATAGAGGAAAACAACTTTTCCAGCTCTGCTCTGCCTACAGTACAAGTAGTGTACAGTACAGGTGTTAAATCAGGGTTATACTGTACGCAGTGGCTAATCTTTGACTGGAGAAGGCATTCATAACACTGCAGCTCTTAGGTTTACTACTCAATTTACAACACAATTGCTCTCTCTCTCTCTCTCACACACACACACATACTCTTTCTTTTACTTACTGCATGTATGAGGTACCTGAGCCAGGCAGCCCATTACAAGGCACATCAACAACACGAAGGTCCTCATGCTTCCAAATGTTCCACACACTCACTCACACACACCAATAAGCAGACTGACTGCTGCAGGAGCGCTTAGTCACTTCCTTATAAACAGTACGAAACTGAGGCTCCAGATCCTAGGGCCAACACTGGATTCAGGTTTTCCTTTTCACCAGAGAGGCCCAGAAACCTCTGTCCTATGAGACCAAAGAATAATATGTTGCCATAGGCCAGGCTAATGCTGCATTCATAACAAAGTGGGAAGTGGGAATTTAACTGAGAAAAATCCACAATGCAACAACAAAGATGTATTTATAAAATACATCTATGAATATGTTTTTTGGACACTAAAATTAGTTTACAAGCATGATAGCTGTACTTTTAGTTTAAGGTTTACACAGCTTGTGGAATCAGCGTTTCTCAACAAGTTCGAAAGCACGGTAACAAAAAAACAAAAGCATGGTATTTACAACTTCACAACTGGTAAAGATGGCATTTTATATGGCTTTTATGGTGTGATAGGTACGTTTCTACAAAAAATACTTGTTTGTGTCACAGTTGGTCGGTGGCACCCATATTGAGGAGAACGGGCTCGTGGTAACGGGTGGAGTGGAATCAGTGAAACGGTATCAAACACATCAAACACATGGTTGGATGCCATTCCATTCGCTCCATTCCAGCGATTATTATGAGCCGTTCTCCCTCAGCAGCCTCCACTTTGGACGTACTGTTAAGGCAGGTGCTATTGTACCTGTTTCCCTCCAAGCAAATGAGCTGGTGCCACAAACTAATAAAAACAATCATTTTGATTGTGTAAATAAACTTGATCGGTATCTCAAAGTCCACCCAACTGTAAGTACTGTATTTCAGGGCTTGTTATCTAAATAACCATTGTTGAAGGAGGAAGCTAGTAAAGCCTGTAATGGTCAGGAATAAAACAGGTCACGAGTGCTAATAGCAACATCTGTGACATCACGGTCATATGATCTCGAGAAGGTGGGCGAGTCACCTGATGCAAGGAGCTAGACCATCTGAACTTATACCTTGTGAATATTATACAAGCCATCCTGGGTTGTATTCATTAGGGCACACAGCTGAAAATGAGCGTTTCTTATTGGACAAGTCTAAGTAGTCCCTCTCTGTTAGAGTCAGTTTTCTTCCATTTGGTGCCTATTGAATACAGCCATGGTGCACTAAGAGAGATGTTACAAGGTACCATTGAATTAACAAATCATTTGGAGACTCATTTGTTTGTTGTTTAATGTCAGGCGCTAAACTGGTTTATCTAACCAGAGCATGGCACTACTTCCTTGTTTGGTTGAACCGTTCGAGCTACAATCCATCCAATGTTTGGTTTAGACAGCTGAAAGGAAACAGAGTAACACAGTAGCAGTTTCTGTGATCTGATTGAATACACAATATAAACTTCCATTGAAGAGTGTTAACATTACACACCCACCTTCCCTGCTATATGCCTCCTTCCTCAGCAGAAGACATGGGAAGCAGAGTGGCACACGGGAAGCATGCTGGGCTCATAACCCAGATGTCGATGAATCGAAACCATCCTCTGTTATCCAGTTGGATTCTAGCTATAAAGTGCAAACAGGGATGAAAAAAGCCTCCTTTTATGGGCAGGCCTCAGACCTTCCCATGCAGATTCTTTTTCACTATTTCTGACAGTTGATATAGTTATTTCCTGTTTCACAGTGCCCTAGTGACCTAATGGATAAGGCTCTGGCCTCCTAAACCAGTGATGGAGACTCATCATCAGAGTCTCATCTGGGGTGGATGAAAGCAGAGTGGCGCAGTGGAAGCATGCTGGGCCCATGACGCAGAGGTCGATGGATCATCCTCTGCTAAGCAAGTTTTGCTTCAACTAGCCCATATAAACATCCATTGAAGCATTTCAACTTTACACACCAACCTTCCCTGCTATATGCCTCAAAAGGCAAATAAAACAGATCAATGTCAAATGAAATCAACCATGTAGACGCTGAGATTCCTAGTCTTTTTGTAGGCTACAACAGAGGACAGACCTTAGGTGATAAGCACCTAGATACATGAGAGTGGATTCAAGGGTCACAAAAACACTTACAGTATATTGAATTTGATTTGAAGATACAGTTCAGGCTGAATTTCAACAGAATCTCAACAGTTTTCTGTGGTGAGGTCAGTAAAGGTTCAGACAATTCTCACTTCCAGAAATGGAATCACATGTCACTGAATGTGTTTCACTACACTGCTGTTTTCACCACAGGGTCAACCCTGCTGTACAGTCACCTGAGACATATGCTGACACACACAAACGCACGCACGCATGCACACACACACACACACACACACACACACACACACACACACACACACACACACACACACACACACACACACACACACACACGCCTTGCACCTCCTGTCCATTTTAGCAGTGTTGTTGGTGAGCTTCACACAGTCGAACAGCATGAAGGGCTCCACTGTCACACAGTCCACCACCTCATCCCCTCCAAAATCTGAAACAACAACCACCAGCTGTCTAAGTTGGGGAAAGTTCACTTCCTCGAAATAATATTTTTTTCAATACGATCACGGTGAAGTTTTTTTTTTTTTACTTCTAGTGTAAAGCACTCTCACTTTGTATGAAATAAAGATGAGCATTAATGACTCTATACTCTCATCGTAAATGAGAATATAATTTAACAATTCTACAAGAATGTGGATGCTACCATGGTTATGGATAATTCCGAATGAATTGTGAACAATGATGAGTGAGAAAGTTACAGAGGGTCAAAATGATTCTCCCAAAACCATTACTGGTCATGGCGAGAGGTACAACGTAATCTGAAACACAACCAAAACGAATTGCAACCGCATCCAACAAGTTTGCAGAGTCACAACTTTGACATAGTCATTGTGTGCTAGGAATATGGGACCAAATACTAAACTTTTGATTACATTTATAAGAATATTTAGGGGTGTCAATAATTTTGACCCCTACCTTTTGGAGAAAAAATTATTACTTGTTAAACAAAATCTCTCCCTCTCAGCAATTAGTATTGATATAAAATAATATAATTTCATCCACAATTATGTACAGCATAAATTATAGCTCGGTATTCGAATTATTTATTTTATACAGTCATTATTGTTCATCTTTACCAAAGGTGTCAATACTGTACATAAACATCTGTTTGGTGAAGTCTGGCTTTGACACAATATTCATTTAAAAAGTCAATCAAATGATTCCTATTTTGAGTGGGAATAATTGTGTGTGTGTGGGTGGTGGTGACATCTGGAAAAGTATATAGCAACATTTCATTTTGAACTGTGTAATTAGCGTGGCCAGGCGGGTCATGTTTCGGAGGACGCATGACTCGACCTTCGCCTCGTAATTCGGGGAGAAAATGGGTGTAAATGTATTTTTTCGCTTGTAGCCATACCACCCTGAACATTCCTGTTAACTGGAACTAAAGGGGCCTAGCCCGAACCATGGAAAACAGCCCCAGACTATTATTCCTCCTCCACCAAACTTCACAGTTGGCAATATGCATTCAGACAGGTAGCGTTCTCCTGGAATCCGCCAAACCCAGATTTGTTGCGGACTGTCAGATGGTGAAGTGTGATTAATCATTCCAGAGATCACGTATCCACTGCTCCAGAGTCCAATGGCGGCAAGCTTTACACCACTCCAGCCGATGCTTGCGCATGGTGATCTTAGGCTTGTGTGCGAGTGCTGGGCCATGGAAACCCATTTCATGAAACCCCCTGGCAAACATTTCTTTTGCTGACCTTGCTTCCAGAGGCAGTCGGTAGTGAGTGTTGCAACCAAGGACAGACAATTTTTACCCGCTATGCGCTTCAGCACTCGGCGTTCCTGTTCTGTGAGCTTGTGTGGCCTAACACTTCGCGGCTGAGCCGTTGTTGCTCTTGAACATTTCCACTTCACAATAACAGTACTTTTGACTGGGGAAAGCGCTAGCAGCGCAGTAATTTGACAAACTGACTTATTGGAAAGGTGGCATACTATGACATCACTTCCTGTGTGGGTGGAGGAAGAGGAAGTGACCCGAGTGGAAAAGTTGGATCCTGTCTGCTCACTGAGGCTTGCTCTGGGACCATTTCTTTCCCCGGTCTTGCTTTTAGGCTCTGACCTATTGTTCAACCCATCGTCACTAAGCTCAATGAGATTGTTTGGACTGTACAGATACTCCATGCTATATTTTGTTGCCACTATTGTCGAGGGGAGACCCAGACACTTTTTCAAATAAAGACCTAAGGCTGCAACCAAAGATTTTTATGACTATACCAAGATAGACCACAGCCAGTCATTTCCAATGGGAACAAATGAGCCATAGTGGGCAGAACAAGCAAGGAGGGGGGCAGAGCTAAGCACAAGCTAGCGAGATCCTATTGGCGCATTCTAGCATCATCTGCATATTTTCGTTAGGAAATGCCTACTCTGTGAAGTGTGCATGTACAATAACTCAATTCTCCTTTGCACTCCTTCTAAAAAAAAAAGCCATTTAAAAAAAACTTTTGCAAAGGTTAAAGTTTACAAACCTTAGTCCACTCTGTTCATAACATATTCTAATTTTGGAAACAGAAAACTGTATTGAGATCAAATGTTTCATTGATGAGAACATTTACAGAATGTCGGCCAAAATCCATCTCGTTCAATCTTTTCCCACTGCCCGCCAGTGGGCTTCCTCTCACTGCCCGCCAGTGGGCTTCCTCTCACTGCCCGCCAGTGGGCTTCCTCTCACTGTCCGCCAGTGGGCTTCCTCTCACTGTCCGCCAGTGGGCTTCCTCTCACTGTCCGTCAGTGGGCTTCCTCTCACTGTCCGCCAGTGGGCTTCCTCTCACTGTCCGCCAGTGGGCTTCCTCTCACTGTCCGTCAGTGGGCTTCCTCTCACTGTCCGCCAGTGGGCTTCCTCTCACTGCCCGCCAGTGGGCTTCCTCTCACTGTCCGCCAGTGGGCTTCCTCTCACTGTCCGCCAGTGGGCTTCCTCTCACTGTCCGCCAGTGGGCTTCCTCTCACTGTCCGCCAGTGGGCTTCCTCTCACTGTCCGTCAGTGGGCTTCCTCTCACTGTCCGCCAGTGGGCTTCCTCTCACTGTCCGCCAGTGGGCTTCCTCTCACTGTCCGTCAGTGGGCTTCCTCTCACTGTCCGCCAGTGGGCTTCCTCTCACTGTCCGCCAGTGGGCTTCCTCTCACTCCCTATTTGGAAGTCAGTGGAAACACCAAGCGGATGCTTCACATTTAAACATACAGTGAAATATCTGTCTCATTGTTCTATCTGTGCTTCTACTAGGTGATTCTGTAGCCATTTTGTTATAGCTATTGTTTGGTAGCTCTTCAATACTGCCCAGAGTTGTACACATGTCCTGTTCCTAAAGTAACTTTGGAGGAAAACAAGAGTTATTGGGTGCTTTGTCTCTCTGTAACTCTTCTTAATGTGTTACTTTTTGGGGCTTGGGGCCCCTCATGTTTCCTTTTTACACTGAGGCATGGTACTGCCTGAACCTCCCCATCACCTGGGAGAAACCATCTAGAGTGAACCGCACCACTCTTTCCTCCACAACGTGTCTGTAGCTGTCCGGGATGAACCACCCCTTGTCTGGGTTCAGGAATGGTTTGACCCACAGTAGATTCTTTACCTGGGTTATCAGACTCTCTTGGCTTTCTGCATGGCAATAGGCATACCAATCTGGCTTGTTCCACTGTCTTCTGAGGGGTGCCCAGCTACTTGTGATTGACAGACAGGGAGTAGGCTGCCTTGAGGAAGGTTTGTAGCTCCTGTTTGCTAGTGACCATGCCCTCGTCTGTTTTAGTGGGTTGGCCAAATGTTTGTCCAACGGGGGGCATTTTACCCACACAAGAGAGAGACAGGGATGAGAGAGAGAAAGACATAATAATGGCATAATATCAAGTAAAATGTTAACAGACAGACGTGCTACAGTGCTCACCTATAGCAGTAAGCTCCAGCCTCTCTAGAATACTTATTTTCTTACTTATTCATCACAAGTGCCAAAAAACAACAACCACAAAACAGAGAAAGAGAGGACTCACCACATTGGTCAGTGCGTATAGCGAGGCATACTGGCTGTACATCACTGCCATTTTGGCTGCCTCAGCTGCTTAGAGGAGACAATGGCCACCATCACCAAGGAAACAGTGCTCCAGACATAAATACATACACTAAGGTCATGCAGGGGTCAGAGATATTAGAAAAATATCATCAATATCATAATATCATAAATCATCAAATTTATGCTGATGTCAAAGTGTATCTTTAGGACACAAGTTATTGCATTGGTTAAGACTGAGTACTCAACAAGTCAATGCCCGGACTGGTCTTAAACATATGGAAGTCTAAATGTGGGCAACTGTGGGGCATATATTTTGGGTTTTGGGGTTTTGGGAACTCATATTTGAGGCATTTTCACATCTACAGTTGAAGTCGGAAGTTGACATACACCTTAGACAAATACGTTTAAACTCAGTTTTTCCTTACATTTAATCCTAGGAAAAATTCCATGTTTTAGGTCAATTAGGATCACCATTTTATTTTAAGAATGTGAAATGTCAGAAAAATAGGAGAAAATTATTTATTTCAGCTTTTATTTCTTTCATCAAATTCTCAGTGGATCAGAAGTTTACAAACACTCAATTAGTATTTGGTAACCTTCCACAAGCTTCCCACATTAAGTTGGGTGAATTTTGGCCCATTCCTCCTGACAGAGCTGGTGTAACTGAGTCAGGTTTGTAGGCCTCCTTGCTCGCACACGCTTTTTCAGTTCTGCCCACAAATTTTCTGTAGGGTTGAGGTCAGGGCTTTGTTATGGCCAATGCAATACCTTGACTTTGCTGTCCTTAAGCCATTTTGCCACAACTTTGGAAGTATTCTTGGGGTCATTGTCCATTTGGAAGATCCATTTGCGACCAAGCTTTAACTTCCTGACTGATGTCTTGAGTTGTTGCTTCAATATATTCACATAATTTTCCCACCTCACGATGCCATCTATTTTGTGATGTGCCTCCCCCTTTTTCCTCCAAACATAACGATGGTCATTATGGCCAAACAGTTCTATTTTTGTTTCCTCAGACCAGAGGACATTTCTCCAAAAAGTATGATCTTTGTCCCCATGTGCAGTTGCAAACCGTAGTCTGGCTTTTTTAAAGGCGGTTTTGGAGCAGTGGCTTCTTCCTTGCTGAGCGACCTTTCAGGTTATGTTGATATAGGACTCATTTTACTGTGGATATAGATACTTATGTACCTGTTTCCTCCAGCATCTTCACAAGGCCCTTTTCTGTTGTTTTGGGATTGATTTGGACTTTGCGCACCAAAGTACGTTCATCTCTAGGAGACAGAACGCGTCTCCTTCCTGAGCAGTATGATGGCTGCGTGGTCCCATGGTGTTTATACTTGCGTACTATTGTTTGTACAGATGAACGTGGTACTTTCAGGCGTTTGGAAGTTGCTCCCACGGATGAACCAGACTTGTGGAGGTCTACAATTTTTGTTCTCGGGTCTTGGCTGATTTCTTTTGATTTTCCCATGATGTCAAGCAAAGAGGCACTGAGCTTGAAGGTATGCCTTGAAATACATCCACAGGTACACCTCCAATTGACTCAAATGATCAATCATCAATTAGCCTATCAGAAGCTTCTAAAGCCATGACATCCTTTTCTGGAATTTTCCAAGCTGTTTAAAGGCACAGTCAATTTAGTGTATGTAAACTTCTGACCCGTTGGAATTGTGACACAGTGAATTATAAGTGAAATAATCTGTCTGTAAACAATTGTTGGAAAAATAACTTGTGTCATGCAGAAAATAGATGTGCATTGAATTTTTTGTTTGTTTTATCTTTATTTAACTAGGCAAGTCAGTTAAGAACAAATTCTTATTTACAATGACAGCGTACACCAGCCAAGCCCGGATGATGCTGGGCCAATTGTGCACCTCCCTGTGGGACTCCCAATCACGTCCGGTTGTGATACAGCCTGGATTCAAACCAGGGTGTCTGTGCCTCTAGCACTGAGATGCAGTGCCTTAGACCGCTGCGCCACTCGGGAGCCCTAAACATGTAGAAAGCCTATCTTTCACATTTCACAGTTCTCACATTTAAGTGTAGGCAGTCGTGTCCTGTGTAAGTGACTGCGATGTGCTAATAGGAATCCACTGTTTCTGTCATACCCGTTTTTATTATCGTTGCTATTTTTTTATTCTGTCCAGTGGTGATTTTAGCATGTCAATCTTGGTGGGGCAAACTCCACAAAAAGTTTTCCGATGCATGCCAGCAAAGCCACTACGCAACACAACACTAAGCAATACATTAATTGCACTATAACGGTGACAAACAGTGCCCACAAACTGTTAGGGCCTACATAAAGCTGTCCCTTTTCAGCACCATGGAGGGAATCCTTACCACCTCTACACCTGGCTATCAGCGGAGTCTTATCTGGCAGAAAAACTGTTAATTCAGCCTTATTTACTGCCTTTAAAAAAAACATAGCTGATATGGCTGACTTGCTTAAACAAATGTGGTTTCTACTGACAATTGAGACGTACAAACTATGGCATAAGGGAACGACGAGCGGATACGAGGCAATACATAATTTTGCTTAAGACATTATAGAGCGAGCTAGGACAGACGTAGTCCATATAACTATTTGTTCAGCACTTTTGAAATGTACATCGACCAAATTTAAAACATGGATTGTTTTTACAGTATTCTCCATGTACACCAGGTCAGAACAGTAGGATAAATGAAGGGGCCATATAAGCAGACAATGGTAGCTCTTACAATATTCAATGATTACATTTCTCTAAAACAGGCTATAGGCTACATGTGCACCACCAAGTCAGAAAAGTAGGCTAAGTTATGATGGGGGAAGGGACCAAATGATTAGGGTGAGGCACATGGGCTACTAACAGCTTACTACACAACATACACTTTGTAATACTTTCTTAGCTACAGTATACATATCTCCCTTGCATATTACATCATTATGCAGCAGCATTCAGGGCTCCCAAGTGACGCAGCGGTCCAAGGCACTGCATCTCAGTGCTAAAGGCGTCACAGAAGACCTTGGTTTGATTCCAGGCTGTATCACAATTGGCCGTGATTGGGAGTCCCATAGGGTGGACCTTTAGCCTTCTTGGATGGGCAATTCAAATGTAAATCTGTGGCAACACCCAAAGGGCTTGAATTAATTATATACACTACCAGTTAAAAGTTTGGACAAACCTACTCATTCCAGGATGCCCTGTCTCGCCGCTATAACCCCTATAACCCCACGGTACAGAACAAGAGTCCTCGGCAAGCTCTGGCTGGTCTTCTCCAACCACTGCCTGTCCCTCACCGTCCCTGGTCCCATATATCCCTGGATTTTGTCACGGGGTTCCCCCCGTCTGAGGGCATCACTGCCATCCTGACTGTGGTCGACTGGTTTTCCAAAGCCGCCCAATTCATTCCTCTCCCCAAACTACCCTCGGGCAAAGAGACGGCCCAGCTTATGGTGCAGCATGTCTTCCGGATCCACAGACTCCCGGTGGACATGGTCTCCGACCTGGGTCCATAGTTCTCGTACCAGTTCTGGAAGGCGTTCAGCTCGCTCATTGGGTTGTCGGCCAGCCTGTCTTTCGTATCCAACCCCAGTCCAACAGCCAGTCGGAGCGAGCCAACCAAGATTTAGAGACGACACTTCACTGCCTAGTCTCCGCCAACCCTACCACCTGGAGTCACCTGTAGTCAGTACGGGTTGAGTACGACCGCAACACCCTTCATTGCTCTGCCACGAGTCTTTTGATCTTCGAGTGTTCCTTGGGATATCAGCCTCCGCTCTTCCCTGAGCAAGAGGAGGAAGTCAGCAATCCCTCTGCCCAGATGTTCATCTGCTGCTGTCGCCGTACCTGGAAGAGAGCCAGGGCTGCTCTGTTGAAGACCATTTCCAGGTATAGGTGACAAGCGGATCACTACCAGACCTCTGCTCCACTCTATCGGCTCAGGCAGAGGGTGTGGCTCTCCACCCGGGACCTGCCCCTCCGGGTGGAGCCCCGTAAACTTTCCCTCCATTTCTTCGTTCCGTTCCCCATCTCTAGAGTCATTAGCCCCACTGCTGTTTGTCTTTTGTTACTCCGTACCCTCCGTATTCAACCGACTTTCCATGTGTCTAGGATTAAGCCCGTGTCTCACAGCCCTTGTAGATATTGTAGATGTGTAGTGGCAGAGTAGTGGTTTAATAATGTGTTGTTTTGTAGATGTGTAGTGGTGTAATAATGTGTTGTATTATAGATATGTAGTGCTATGTAATAATGTGTTGTATTGTAGATGTGTAGTGGTGTAATAATGTGTTGTATTGTAGATATGTAGTGCTATGTAATAATGTGTTGTATTGTAG
This sequence comes from Oncorhynchus mykiss, assembly GCF_057628025.1. NCBI lineage: Eukaryota > Metazoa > Chordata > Actinopteri > Salmoniformes > Salmonidae > Oncorhynchus > Oncorhynchus mykiss. Next base: position 47,297,541 of record NC_143042.1, on the reverse strand, counting down.
ATATGTAGTGCTATGTAATAATGTGTTGTATTGTAGATGTGTAGTGGTGTAATAATGTGTTGTATTGTAGATATGTAGTGCTATGTAATAATGTGTTGTATTGTAGATATGTAGTGCTATGTAATAATGTGTTGTATTGTAGATGTGTAGTGATGTATTAATGTGTTGTATTGTAGATATGTAGTGGTGTAATAATGTGTTGTATTGTAGATGTGTAGTGGTGTAATAACGTGTTGTGTTGTATTGTAGTGGTGTAATAATGTGTTGTATTGTAGTGGTGTAATAATGTGTTGTATTGTAGATGTGTAGTGATGTATTAATGTGCTGTATTGTAGATGTGTAGTGGTGTAATAACGTGTTGTGTTGTATTGTAGTGGTGTAATAATGTGTTGTGTGATGTACTCTTTTATTTTACCATTTTTTTGCCTTAATTTTGTTTGGACCCCAGTAAGAGTAGCTGCTGCCTTGGCAGGAACGAACAGGGATCCATAATAAACCCAGGAAGAGTAGCTGCTGCCTTGGCAGGAACGAACAGGGATCCATAATAAACCCCAGGAAGAGTAGCTGCTGCCTTGGCAGGAACGAACAGGGATCCATAATAAACCCCAGGAAGAGTAGCTGCTGCCTTGGCAGGAACGAACAGGGATCCATAATAAACCCAGGAAGAGTAGCTGCTGCCTTGGCAGGAACGAACAGGGATCCATAATAAACCCCAGGAAGAGTAGCTGCTGCCTTGGCAGGAACGAACAGGGATCCATAACAAACCCCAGGAAGAGTAGCTGCTGCCTTGGCAGGAACGAACAGGGATCCATAATATACCCAGGAAGAGTAGCTCCTGTCTTGACAGGAACGAATAGGGATCCATAATAAGCCCCAGGAAGAGTAGCTGCTGCCTTGGCAGGAACTAATGAGGATCCATAATAAACCCCAGGAAGAGTAGCTGCTGCCTTGGCACGAATGAATGAGGATCCATAATAAGCCCCAGGAAGAGTAGCTGCTGCCTTGGCAGGAACTAATAGGGATCCATAATAAGCCCCAGGAAGAGTAGCTGCTGCCTTGGCAGGAACTAATGAGAATCCTTAATAAACACCAGGAAGAGTAGCTGCTGCCTTGGCAGGAACTAATGTGGATCCATAATACACACACACACACACACAGATATATGCACTTCAATGATCCTCTCCTGTGCTGTTCTTTCAAATCATATCAAATCAAATTTTATTTGTCACATACACATGGTTAGCAGATGTTAATGCGAGTGTAGCGAAATGCTTGTGCTTCTAGTTCCGACAATGCAGTAATAACCAACAAGTAATCTAGCTAACAATTCCACAACAACTACCTTATAGACACAAGTGTAAGGGGATAAAGAATATGTACATAAAGATATATGAATGAGTGATGGTACAGAGCGGCATAGGCAAGATACAGTAGATGGTATTGAGTGCAGTATATACATATGAGATGAGTATGTAAACAAAGTGGCATAGTTAAAGTGGCTAGTGATACATGTATTACATAAAGATGCAGTAGATGATATAGAGTACAGTATATACATATGAGATAATAATGTAGGGTATGTAAACATTATATTAGGTAGTATTGTTTAAAGTGGCTAGTGATATATTTTACATCATTTCCCATCAATTCCCATTATTAAAGTGGCTGGAGTTGAGTCAGGATGTTGGCAGCAGCCACTCAATGTTAGTGGTGGCTGTTTAACAGTCTGATGGCCTTGAGATAGAAGCTGTTTTTCAGTCTCTCGGGCCCAGCTTTGATGCCCCTGTACTGACCTCGCCTTCTGGATGATAGCTGGGTGAACAGGCAGTGGCTCGGGTGGTTGTTGTCCTTGATTATCTTTTTGGCCTTCTTGTGACATCGGGTGGTGTAGGTGTCCTGGAGGGCAGGTAGTTTGCCCCTGGTGATGCGTTGTGCAGACCTCACTACCCTCTGGAGAGCCTTACGGTTGTGGGCGGAGCCGGTGTTCAGTGAGTGGTGCCGACCCACTACCCCCCACCCCCTCTACAGTCAAGTGACTGTCTGAGCTGCTCTGACCCACTACCCCCCCCCCCCCTCTACAGTCAAGTGACTGTCTGAGCTGCTCTAATCCACTACCCCCCCCTCACCCCCTCTACAGTCAAGTAACTGTCTGAGCTGCTCTGACCCACTACCCCCCCCCCCCACCCCCTCTACAGCCAAGTGACAGTCTGAGCTGCTCTGACCCACTCTCTAATCTCCATAGACAACCATGGGCAATAGAATGGCCTTACTGAAGAGCTCAGTGACATTCAACGTGGCACCATCATAGGATGCCACCTTTCCAACAAGGTAGTTCGTCAGGGACCACTGAGTGTTGAAGCGCGTAAAAATCGTCTGTCCTCTGCTACAACACTCACTACCTAGTTCCAAACTTCCTCTGCAAGCAAAGTCAGCACAATAACTGTTCGTTGGGAGCTTCATGAAATGGTTTCCCATGGCTCAGCAGCCGCACACAAGCCTAAGATCACCATGCGCAATGCCAAGCGTCGGCTGGAGTGGTGTAAAGCTCGCCGCCATTGGACTCTAGAGCATTGGAAATGCGTTCTCTGGAGTGATGAATCACGCTTCACCATCTAGCAGTCTGAATCTGGATTTGGCGGATGCCAGGAAAACGCTACCTGCCACATTGCTTGATACTATCTGTAAAGTTTGGTGGAGGAGGAATAATGGTCTGGGGATGTTTTTCATGGTTCAGCCTTGGCCCTTTTGTTCCAGTGAAGGGAAATCTTAACGTTACAGCATACAGTGACATTCTAGATGATTCTGTGCTTCCAAATTTTTGGAAACAGTTTTGCGAAGGCCCTTTCCTATTTCAGCATGACAATGCTCCCGTGCATAAAGCCAGTGGTGTAAAGTACTTAAGTAAAAACATAGTAAAATATAGAAAGTAAAAGTACTACTTACAGTTGAAGTCGGAAGTTTACATACACTTAGGTTGGAGTCATTAAAACAAATTCCTGTTAACAAACTATAGTTTTGGCAAGTCGGTTATGACATCTACTTTGTGCATGACAGATACATTTTCCAACAATTGTTTACAGACAGATTATTTCACTTATAATTCACACTGACACAATTCCAGTGGGTCAGAAGTTTACATACACTAAATTGACTGTGCCTTTAAACAGCTTGGAAAATTCCAGAAAATTATATCATGGCTTTAGAAGCTTCTGATAGGCAAATTGGAGGTGTACCTGTGGATTTATTTCAAGGCCTACCTTCAAACTCAGTGCCTCTTTGCTTGACATCATGGGAAAATCTAAATAAATCAGCCAAGACCTGAGAAAAAAAAATTGTAGACCTCCACAAGTCTGGTTCATCCTTGGGAGAAATTCCAAAAACCTGACGGTACCACAAAGCACACATCAATAGTACACAAGTATAAACACCATGGGACCAAATCAATCCCATAAATCAATCCCATAACAGCAGAAAATGACCTTGTGAAGATGCTGAAGGAAACAGGTACATAAGTATCTATATCCACAGTAAAACGAGTCCTCTATCGACATAACATGAAAGGCCGCTCAGCAAGGAAGAAGCCACCGCTTCCGTTCAGCCACAAGAGCATTAGTGAGGTCAGGCACTGATGTTGGGCGATCAGGCCTGTCTCGCAGTCGGCGTTCAAATTCATTCCAAAGGTGTTCGATGGGGTTGAGGTGAGAGTTCTGTGCAGGCCAGTCAAGTTCTTTCACACCAATCTCAACAAACCATTTCTTTATGGACCTTCCTTTATGCAGTGGTTGAAACAGTACCTTATGGTCATTTGAGTTAAAGTAAAGATTTGTTAGAAAATTACTCAAGTAAAAGTCACCCAGTAACATACTACTTGATTAAAAGTCTAAAAGTATTTGGTTTTAAATATACGGAAGTCTCAAAAGTAAATGTAATTGCTAAAATATACTTCAGTTCAAAAGAAACAGCATGAATCATTTAAAATTCCTTATATTAAGCAAACCAGATGGCACACACAAAAAACAAAACCATTACGGATAGCCAGGGGCTCACTACAACGCTCAGACATAATTTACAAATTAAGCATGTGTGTTTCATAGGTCTGCCTGATCAGAGGCAGTAGGGATGACTCTTGATTACTGCATGAGTTTAAATATTTTCCTGTCCTGCTAAGCATTTCAAATAAATGTAATGAGTACTTTTGGGTGTCAGGGAAAATGTATGGAGTAAAAAGTACATTATTTTCTTTAGGAATGTAGTGAAGTAAAAGTAAGTAAGTCGGAAGTTTACATACACTTTAGCCAAATACATTTAAACTCAGTTTTTCACAATTCCCGACATTCAAACCTAGTAAAAATTCCCTGTCGTAGGTCAGTTAGGATCACCACTTTACTTTAAGAATGTGAAATGTCAGAGTAATAGGACATACTGACAAATTCTCTAAAATGACATTGTAGGCAGCTTATGGTAGAGAAATTAACATTAAATTCTCTGGCAACAGCTCTGATGGACATTCCTGTAGTCAGCATGCCAATTGCATGCTCACTCAAAACCTGAGACATCTGTGACATTGTGTTGTGTGACAAAACCGCACATTTTAAAGTGGCCTTTTATTGTTCCCAGCACAAGGTGCACCTATGTAAGAATAATTTTATTTAAATCAGCTTCTTGATATGCCTCACCTGTCCATTGGATGGATTTTCTTGGAAAAGGGGAAATGCTCACTAACAGGGATGTAAACAAATGTATGCATAAAATTTAAAAGAAATACACCACATGACCAAAAGTATGTGGACACCTGCTCATCAAACATCTCATTCTAAAATCATGGGCATTAATATGGAGTTTGTCCCCCCGTTGCTGCTGTAACAGACTTCACTCTTCTTTCCACTAAATGTTGGAACATTGCTGTAGGGACTTGTTTCCAGGCTGGTGTTAACCTGTCACCTGAGGGCGATGGGTTGATCTAGGTTTGAAATTGTGTTCAAAGACCATCGATAATGGAGAAGGAATTAATCTTCGTTAAAAAGTATTATGATTTATTAACCATGTGGCAAAATAGTATATTGTCTTTAATTGAGTAGGCAAATATTATTTATTGTTTGGAGCTCATTCATTATTTCAATTTCCCTTCATACATGAAGGTTTCCCATCAGCTACATATTATAAAATCATTTTAAGAAACACTGAAAACTAATATTAAAAGGCTACCTGGGCTGTAGAATGACCACAGATCTATTATGTGGAGGGAAAGGAGGCTGTGGTGTATTGGGTAGGGTAGGCACCGGGGTTCGGCTCGGACTGCGGCTGGGTCACAGGGGTCATTAGAAGTACTTGATGGGGTCAAATGTCAGGGTTAATCAGAAGTATTCAATGGGGTCGCTGTGGGCTTTGGACTCCTGCAGGCTGGTCAGCTCCAGTTTGCTTCCGGCGTGTGGCAGCATTTTATACACGCGCAGGTGGACATGGTCTTCACCACCAACATGAACCTGTAAGACACACAAATGTAAGTGAAGGACTGGAATAAAAATATATACATATATGGATGAGTGTTAGGGTTAGAGGTCTCTAACAACTGACAAGTTACATCCATCCATGTTTCATGGAACATGTGAAATGGAATCCAGTATCAATGCACTGAAATGCAGTCTGTGTCCACTGGACACTTGGCTTACAGTGTAACAATGTAGGCTACTGAAAGGGTACTATCAAATAAACTCCATAAACCACCCTCTTTAGTTACACATTACAGTGCCCTTTTTACTGGGTAATTATTCCTGTAATTAAAGTGTAACATGTATTGTAATGACCCATTACTACACTATTTACCCTGTACTAGCGTTACATAACCTTTATTTAACTAGGCAATTCGGTTAAAAACAAATTCTTATTTACATTGACGGTCTACACCGGCCAAACCCGGAAGACAATTGTGTGCCGCCCTATGGGACTCCCAATCACGGCCAGATGTGACACAGCCTGGATAGGGCTAAGAAGTGTGTACTGTAGGGCTGTACTTTAGGGCTGAGGTTAGGAAGAATGAGTAATTGCAATACTTGTTATACTGTAATTACATACCACAGTAATAAGGGGACAGTAATGTAAAGTGTTACGTAGCAAGAAATAATCTGAAACCTTGATGAAGAAGTTGGTCCCTGCCACCAACTGAGTCTTGTAAATTTTCGCTGTGAAAACGTCAAAATTCCTCCCCGTTTTCTGCTCTGCATGCGGCTTCATCTGTGGGCAAAAACATGGTTATCTTTTAGTAGTATTTTAGTAGACTACATTTGGTGGCGAATGGCGTTCATTACTCGATCTACACAGACACTGACAGTCCCCTTTCCTCTCTCACCTCATCACAAATCTTCTGCACCTCCTCAGTGGCATCCTTTGGCCCAGTTGTTCCTCCACACAATGGCATCTTTACTGTCAGACTGACCGAACACCGTCACTGAAACTATCGCACGTTATACCAAATACCACTTTCGCCCACTTTAACACCAAAGACAAAACAAGAAGTCACATGTTTCACCGGATATGAAATCTGAAGCATCCGGTTGAAATGTCCACTCCCCACCAAATAGAGAGAGGCTATTCGGACCATTGGGGTATACGGAGAACATACCGACAAGCCTGGTGCTCAGATTGATTATTGGAGAGAGATTCTATGCTACTAGCCTCATACAAAAACTCCCTGCTTGGCGGGCGACATAACTGCCAAGCGACTGCTTCATAATTATACATCCGGTGAAATCGGTCTCATTGTCCTATCTGTGCGTATACCAACACAGTCTACCCTTAATATGTGCTACATGAACAAAAAATAAGCACAATGTTTTTCGGTACTAATAAGCACAAACTCAATAGCAGAGACCTGATGCCACGCCCCTTCTTAATCTCTAAACGCGACGCGCCCTGAGTTTGTGCTATTAGTACAAAGAAACAACTGCTTATTTGCATGCAGATATCTATTTTACGGTGAGAACGCGAGGTCAATTATCGGACAAGAAAATACAAATAATCTAGTATTCTCTGTATTTCGGTCGGCATAACTCTAAACTCTTAATTTATTTCAATCAGTTACGGATATTGGTTCATCTTGTAGACAGGGAGTGATATGTATTCGCTTGGCCAACAGTATCAAATATGTTCTACAAGATGTTCTCACCTATCTGTGACAGTATCTTGTATGCTAACGTTAGCAGCCCTAGTGAACATTGGGTTTAGATAGCTGTTTCACATTTTTGTTTTAACCGTAATGTAATGATGTGCACTTAGTTGGGAAGCAAGTTCAGGGAGTGAGTGTTTCAATAAATAAACACAAAACAAGAGCACACGGATTTAACACTGGAGCATAAACAATAACGCCTGGCGAAGGAACCAAAGGGAGTGACATATATAGGGAAGGTAATCAGAGAGGTGATGGAGTCCAGGTGAGTCTGATGATGTGCAGGTGCGCGTAATGATGGTGACAGGTGTGCGCCATAACGAGCAGCCTGGTGACCTTTGGCCAGAGGGGGAGCACACGTGACACCTAAACAGCCACACCTGATTTAATTTGTCAAAGGCTTGATAATTAGTTGACTAATTGAACCATGTGTGTCAGTTAAGGGTTAAACATAAAGTGAAACCTCTGGAGGGGCAGAGGAGAGGTTCGGGAAACCCTGCTCTAAAGGAACACCAAGAGAGATGCCTAGAGTGAAATCTCCCTTGGGGGATTTCTCAAGGCTAGGATCGTTACACTACTCCTTCAGTTCAGAAAACACATTCCTGTGCTTCTTTATCACAAATCCCTCACACCTTAACAGGACATGCTTTTGACCCTCAAACACTATTCTTCTTCTGCTCATCAAATCAAAGTTTATGTGTCACGTTTGCCGAATACAACAGGTGTCACCTTACAGTGAAATGCTTACTTACAGGCTCTAACCAATAGTGCAAAAAATTGTATTAGGTGGACAATAGGTAAGTAAGGAAATAAAAACAACAGTGAAAAACAGTAGCGAGGCTATAAAAGTAGTGAGGCTACATACAGACACTGGTTAGTCAGGCTGATTTGAGGTAGTATGTACATGTAGATATGGTTTAAAGTGACTATGCATATATGATGAACAGAGAGTAGCAGTAGTGTAAAAGAGGGGTTGGCGGGTGGCGGGACGCTGCAGATAGCCCGGTTAGCCAATGTCGCGGAGCACTGGTTGGTCGGCCCAATTAAGGTAGTATGTACATGAATGTATAGTTAAAGTGACTATGTATATATGATAAACAGAGAGTAGCAGCTGCGTAAGAGGGGTTGGGGGGGGGTGGGGGGCACATAATGCAAATAGTCCGGCTAGCCATTTGATTACCTGTTCTGGAGTCTTATGGCTTGGGGCTAAAAACTGTTGAGAAGCCTTTTTGTCCTCGATTGGCACTCCGGTACCGCTTGCCATGCGGTAGTAGAGAGAACAGTCTATGACTGGGGTGGCTGGGGTCTTTGACAATTTTTAGGGCCTTCCTCTGACACCGCCTGGGATAGAGGTCCTGGAAGGCAGGCAGGTTAGCCCCAGTGATGTACTGGGCCTTACGCACTGCCCTCTGTAGTGCCTTGCGGTCTGAGGCCAAGCAATTGCCGTACCAGGCAGTGATGCTCTCGATTGTGCAGCTGTAGGAACCATGCCAAATCTTTCTAGTTTCCTGAGGGGGAATAGGCCTTGTCGTGCCCTCTTCTTGACTGTCTTGCTGTGTTTGGACCATTCTAGTTTGTTGGTGATGTGGATACCAAGGAACTTGAAGCTCTCAACCTGCTCCACTACAGCCCTGTCGATGAGAATGGGAGCGTGCTCGGTCCTCCTTTTCCTGTAGTCCACAATTATCTCCTTAGTCACGTTGAGGGATAGGTTGTTAATCTAGCACCACCCGACCAGGTCTCTGACCTCCTCCCTTTAGGCTTTCTCGTCGTTGTTGGTGATCAGGCCTACCACTTAATGATGGTGTTGGAGTCGTGCCTGGCCATGCAGTCGTGGGTGAACAGGGATTACAGGAGGGGACTGAGCACGCACCCCTGGGGAGCTCCAGTGTTGAGGATCAGTGTGGCAGATGTTGCTACCTACCCTCACCACCTGGGGGCGGCCCGTCAGGAAGTCCAGGATCCAGTTGCAGAGGGAGGTGTTTAGTCCCAGGATCCTTAGCTTAGTGATGAGCTTTGAGGGGACCTTGGTATTGAACGCTGAGCTGTAGTCAATGAATAGCATTCTCACATAAGTGTTATTTTTGTCCAGGTTGGAAAGGGCAGTGTGGAGTGCAATAGAGATTGCATCATCTTTGGATCTGTTTGGGCGGTATGCAAATTGGAGTGGGTCTAGGGTTTCTGGGATAATGGTGTTGATGTGAGCCATTACCAGCCTTTCAACGCACTTCATGGCTACAGACGTGAGTGCTACGGGTCTGTAGTCATTTAGGCAGGTTGCCTTTGTGTTCTTGGGCACAGGGACTATGGTGGTCTGCTTGAAACATGTTGGTATTACAGACTCAATCAGGGACATGTTGAAAATGTCAGTGAAGACACCTGCCAGTTGGTCAGCACATGCCTGGAGCACACGTCCTGGTAATCCGTCTGGCTCCGCAGCCTTGTGAATGTTGACCTGTTTAAAGGTCTTTCTCACGTCGTCTACGGAGAGCGTGATCACACAGTCATCCGGAACAGCTGATGCTCTCATGTGTGCCTCAGTGTTGCTTGCCTCACAAGTGAGCATAGAAGTGATTTAGCTCGTCTGGTAGGCTTGTGCCACTGGGCAGCTCGCGGCTGTGCGTCCCTTTGTAGTCTGAAATAGTTTGCAAGCCCTGCCACATAAAACTAGCGTCGGAGCCGGTGTAGTATGATTCAATCTTAGTCCTGTATTGACTCTTTGCCTGTTTGATGGTTCGTTGCAGGGCATAGCAGGAATTCTTGTAATCTTCTGGGTTAGAGTCCCGCACCTTGAAAGCGACAGCTCTACCCTTTAGCTCTCTGCGAATGTTGCCTGTAATCCATGCCTTCTGGTTGGGGTATGAACGTACAGTCACTGTGGGGACGACGTCCTCTATGCACTTATTGATAAAGCCAGTGACTGATGGGGCGTACTCCTCAATGCCATCGGAAGAATCCCGGAACATGTTCCAGTCTGTGATAGCAAAGCAGTCCTGTAGTTTAGCATCTGCTTCATCTGACCACTTTTTTATAGACCGAGTCACTGGTGCTTCCTGCTTTAATTTTTGCATGTAAGCGGGAATCAGGAGGACAGAGATGTGGTCAGATTTACCAAATGGAGGGTGAGGGAGAGCTTTCTACTCGTCTCTGTGTGTGGAGTATAGGTGATCTAGAATTTTTTTCCCTCTGGTTGCACATTTAACATGTTGATAGAACTGATTTAAGTTTCCCTGCATTGAAGTCTCCGGCCACTAGGAGTGCCGCCTCTGGGTGAGAGTAGAAAATGGTAGGAGGGGGTATTTACCTGATGTTGGGTTGAAGCCAGGTCGCTTGACCCTAAGGAAATCACACTACACGCAACAACCCGAGAGAGTAAGGGCCTCATCAAGGCTAACGTTGCGCCTACTTGTCAGGCAGCATGACTACCTTGTTAGGACATTTCTAACTAGTACTAAATGCAGTAGTAATAAACGGACCAATTTTAGCTGGCTCACTGACTTCAATTTCAATATGGGATTAAATACGAAGTGGTGCTATAAAACGTTCAAATCCTCAGACCGACTGACTGTAACCTCAGCCTCTGTCCTGAAGGCAGGAACTCTTAGGTTGCATGTTTTGAAAATAGATTTAAAAATGTTATATTACTTCCAAAGTAAGAGGAACCACAGCTAATGTACATTTAAACCACATAGTTATGCACATGTATTCTAACGACATATACAGTGGCTTGCAAAAGTATTCACCCCCTTGGCATTTTTCCTATTTCGTTGCCTTAAAACCTGGAATTACAATTGATTTGTTTAGAGGGTTTGTATCATTTGATCTCTGATTAATGCCCTCCTTGCTTGGTCTGTGAGTTTTGGTGGGCGGCCCTCTCTTGGCAGGTTTGTTGTGGTGCCATATTCTTTCCATTTTTTAATAATAGTGCTCCGTGGGATGTTCAAAGTTTCAGATATTTTTTTATAACCTAACCCTGATCTGTACTTCTCCACAACTTTGTCCGTGACCTGTCTGGCATGCTCCTTGGTCTTCATGGTGCCGCTTGCTTAGTGGTGTTGCAGACTCTGGGGCCTTTCAGAACAGGTTTATATATATACTGAGATCATGTGACACTTAGATTGCACACAGGTGGACTTTATTTAATTAATTATGTGACTTCTTATTTAGGGGCGTCATAGCAAAGGGGGTGAACACATATGCACCACCACTTTTCCATGGAACATTTAAAAAAAAATCATTTTAAGTTATTTTTTTCATTTCACTTCACCAATTTGGACTATTTTGTGCATGTCCATTACATGAAATCCAAATAAAAATCAATTTAAATTACAGGTTGTTATGCAACAAAATAGGAAAAATGCCAAGGGGGGTGAATACCTTTGCAAGGCACTGTACAGTACCAGTCAAAAGTTTGGACACACCTACTCATTGCAGGTTTTTCCTTTGTTTTTACTATGTTTTGGGTTCTTGAACCAGCAATCCACCTCTCTAATCTCCAGGCCAGTGGTTCCCAAACTTTTTATAGTCCCGTACCCCTTCAGACATTAAACCTGCAGCTGCGTACCCCTTCTAGCACCAGGGTCAGCGCACTCTCAAATGTTGTTTTTTTGCCATCATTGTAAGCCTGCCACACACACACTATACATTTATTAAACATAAGAATGAGTGAGAGTTTTTATCACAACCCGGCTCATGGGAAGTGACAAAGAGCCCTTATAGGACCAGGGCACAAATAATTATATAATAATAATCAATCATTTTGCTATTTATTTAACCATCTTATATATAAAACCTTATTTGTTCATCACAAATAGTGAATCACTCACCACAGGTTAATGAGAAGGGTGTGCTTGACAGGATGCACATAACTCTGCAATGTTTGGTTGTATTGGAGAGAGTCTCAGTCTTAAATCATTTTCCACACACAGTCTGTGCCTGTACTTCGTTTTCATGCTAGTGAGGGCCGGGAATCCACTCTCACAGAGGTACATGGTTGCAAAGGGCATCAGTGTCTTAACAGCGCGATTTGCCAAGGCAGGATACTCTGAGCGCAGCCCAATCCAGAAATCTGGCAGTAGCTTCTGATTAAATTAAATTTTCACAGAACCGCTTGTAGCAATTTTGATGAGGCTCTCTTGTTCAGATATCGTTAAGTGGACTGGAGGCAGGGCATGAAAGGGATAACGAATCCAGTTGTTTGTGTCATCCTTTTCGGGAAAGTACCTGCATTATTGCGCACCCAACTCACTCCGGTGCTTAGCTATATCACATTTGACATTGTCCATAAGCTTGAGTTAATTTGCACTCAAAAAAATCATACAATGATGGAAAGACCTGTGTGTTGTCCTTGTTAATGCAGACAGAGAAGAGCACCAACGGTTAATGTGATTGGATGTTAATTATTTGACTAGGCTACCTGTATTTGACATTGTGTTGTTATTTCGCTGAACACTAGATGGTTTAATTTGATTTTTGGCAGTGAAACGAGGCTACTCAGGCGAGAAAACAACCTCACCCAAATGTTTAGCCCTGTTGGAAAATATAAATGGACTGTTTGAAAATGTGAAGAATTAAAAAAAAAATAAAAAAAAAATATATATATATTTGTATTTAAAAAAAAATTCAATCACATTTTTATTGGCGTAACCCAGACGGCATTGTGCGTACCCCAGTTTGAGAATACCTGCTCTATGCTACTTACCACACCTTGGTGGTTTGATTTGATGTATAATGTTGTGATATCATCTTGCAGTCTGACTCTCTATGTAGTGTTGAGAAGGGCTTCTACGACGGTGTCTTCCTGGAGAAAGACGATGACGTCATCCTCCGTCAAACATGTCCATACAAAGACCAATCATGTAATTATTCTTACAGTTTCAATAGCTTTAATGTCACTCAGTTTAGAACTTTTTTCTTTAATTCCTCTCACCTGGTTGTCTAGGGCTACATTGAAAGGAAAAACCAGCAGACACTAGGCCCTCCATGGAATGAGTTTGACAACCCTAATGTAGACTAACCTACCCGTTGCCTACCAAGACCAGAGGAGGCACATTTGCTCTTTAATGCAACAGTTTGTGAAAAAAAACTATCGGTAGAGTTGAAAATGCAATAGAAACACATTGAACATTAGATTTTTTACTCGGGACATGAAAACTCAAGCGACGTCATCACACACTGATTTTTATCTGTAACAAGTCAGTTTGGTGGAAACAACCCACTGGTGGGAAAAGGCACACATTTTCTTCTTGCAGATTTTTAGAATATTCACATGAAAATCTGTCAGCAATTGGATGGAAACCTAGCTACCGCTAAACGATATGAGTGGTGTAGGTAAGTGATGAAGTGAAAACCTATAGGAGGATAGCTCTCTACGAGGTGGGATGAGCATGAAATGACAGCAGGCTGTTCAACACTGAGCCATGCTGACTGACAGATGGCGTGGATTGGTACATGGCAATTCAGTCCCACATCATGTGTTATCACTTATTTGGCTAAATGATTATCCATAGTTGCCTCTTTTGATCCAGCCACAGCAGTCTGTAAATGGACTGTTACCTTGGAGACAAGGTAAGACATTAAGACATTAAGATGATAAAACTTTTACATTCCAATTGAACTCTGCTTGTGACATTTTCTCACATCTTTCTCTCTCTCTCTCTCTCTCTCTCTCTCTCTCTCTCTCTCTCTCTCTCTCTCTCTCTCTCTCTCTCTCTCTCTCTCACACATGCCAGCCAGCCGTTCACCAACTAATTTTATGCCTTACACAACTCAGCACATATAGTATGTATTGCGCCACCTTCCTCAAACTCCAGTTCCATACATTTGTTTACCTTATTATTATTATTTTTTTTTACCTATGTCTGGATTCTACAGGGATTTTAAGTTGTGACTGTAACTCCATACTAAATCTAATTCCATCTCCTGTATAGTTCTGCCCTCTCTATAGATTATGCTGATGCCCCACCGTAAGAACCTGGAGCTCATTACTGGTTCTGTGGGAGGTGACGTGGCCACAAATCAGTGCCTGGGACACCTTACAGCGCTACCACTGTCTGAACAACAGCCAAAGGGTGGTCAAGACATCTACTGCAACTTCATCTTTAGTGTGTCAGCTCTGCTGCGCCTGGGAGATAAAGGTATGACACCACACTCCCAACAGTCACGTATGTTTAAACATACTTCATTGTTTGTGTGTTTCTCAACCAGTAGTTGAAACGATAAAAAAGTGGTGTCCCCGCCTGCTTCAGTAAAAAGCTGAAGGATGGGGCTGAAGAAATGTAGCCACTCTCAAATTCATAGACAGAGCTGTGGATGCAAGGACTGACCATCACGCCCCCTTCTCAAAGCCCATTGGAGGAGACGACCCAATGTTCCTCGCCTCAGACCTCCTCCAATGGTTTTTTGAGAAGGATGCGAGTGGAGAGGATGTGAGGAGTTAAGCAGAGATGAATTGGGACAGAGTTCATGTCATTGTTTTAGGTGGAATCGGATGTTGAATGATACATTTATTCTGTTTGCACTTATCTTCTACTTGTGCTCTTTCCACAGATGGCTCTGGCTTGCTGATGACATCTGATCTGATCTGACTCCATGCAATTTGACTCCTGTATTACTGACTATATTAAAAAAACTTCCAATGCCAAATTTTTATTCTGTAATTGATAGACAATGGTACTTCCCAATCAGACAATTACAAAAATAAAGAAATAAGGAATCTGTTTTCCTCAGTGCAATGTTTGCTGAATGCATGGTGTTGTTTTCTCCTCAGTCCTCTGAATGCTGTGTGTAGTTTTTCAGTTCTAAACGACCATCATCGAGTTCATCAAATCAAATGTACATTGTCAAATCAAATCAAATTGTATTGGTCACATACACATGGTTAGCAGAAGTTAATGCGAGTGTAGCGAAGTAATCTAACAATTTCACAACAACTACATTATACACACAAGTGTAAAGGAATTAATAAGACTATGTACATAACAATATATATGGATGAGCGATGGCCGAACGGCATAGGCAATATGCAGTAGATGGTATAGAGTACAGTATATGCATATGAGATAAGTAATGTAGGGTATGTAAACATTACATAAAGTGTTGTTGTTTAATTCCGTAAAACCTCCATCCGAGATTTCGGGAAAACAAGGGAATTAAAAAAAAAAGTTGCAATAATTTTGCAAGGCTAGTCATGCACATATCCATTTTTTTTTTGTTATTGCCGGTGGGGTGCTATGATGAGGCATCGCCAATAGGCGGGACTTTGAGACAGTGGATTGAGCTAAACCATTGCATTGTGAACCACATAGCAGAGCACACGTGAGTTAGTACGGCTCTAGCGATCAACAGAAATGACGGTAGCCTAAGCCGCAACAGGCATCTATTTTAACTTGGTGCTAAGTGCAGGCGGTAGTTCGTTGCACGGGCAGAAATGTGCATTTGGGACCTGTAGCATCAACTCCAACGGATCGCCTTTCTGAAACTTATGACTTCATTTTTTGCATAATTTTTTGCGTCTTTTTCCAAGGACTTGCAAGTGCATGCATGGGCTTTATCGTTTGGTTTAGGGGCTACCAAAAAGGCTATACCCTAACAGTTAGATCATCGGAACAGCCAGCCTACATGGTCTGGTAATTTGTTTATGAAAGGTATCCTGGCACACAGTCTGGTGCCAGACTGACATTATTGACTGGGCAGACATTTCATGTGATGGGACTCTCCAAACTCTGAAGGTAAGACATCTATCTCTAGTCTACAGCAGAGTGCAGGTTTATACACCTGTGATGTAATGCGTGGTCCGCGTTATTTTATAACCTTTACACATGACTGTTTTCTCGTGGTTTGGACGGCTCTTGGCATCATTTAACTCACTTTTCTCTTTATACCTCATAAGGCGAGCTTGTGGAGGGTTATTTGAAAAGAGGCAAGCTGTGACGCAAGTTATATTTGAATAGTGTTTTCTTTTCCAATGGCTCTTTCAATGATCCCCAAGTTGCGCAATGCTATTTGAGCAATAATTGGATATGATTTACGGGCAATCGCGCAAGAGAGGGTTAATCATGTAAACTCATACAGTGGGTATGTACTGTGCTTCATACATCATAACCACACACATTGCCCCATGAAATCAAATAATCAGTGAGCAGTAGGCAGTGGCGCGTTATTGCATTCTCTAGCAAACCGCACCTTTGTGGTTTTCACAGTAGCCGAGTACCAGGGTGAGTATTCTCACGCCTATTGGATGAAATAGATAGGCTATATTTGTGTATGAGACAGACAGGGTTATCATGTTAAGACTGCCATAGATAATGTTACCACAGCTGTTTAGTCTGGGCTGTCTATTCTACCCCCTGTTGTAATTAGCAGCTATAGACCTCATTACATCATTGTTCAACACGGAGAAACTGATTGTATGGCTATTCATCTATACTGAACAAAAATATAAACGCAACATGCAACAATTTCAAAGATTCTTCTGAGTTAGAGTTCATATGAGGAAATCAGTCAATTGAAATGAATTCATTAGGCCCTAATCTATTGATTTAACATACTGGGCGGTGGCGCGCATCCATGGGTGGGCATGGGAAGGCATAGGCCCACCCACTTGGGAGCCAGGCCAACCCACTGGGGTGCCAGGCCCAGCCAATCAGAATGAGTTTTTCCCCCATTACATGATCTGGCAACAGCTCTGGTAGACGTTCCTGCAGTTAGCATGCCAAATGCACACTTCCTCAAAACTTGGACGTCTGTGGCATTGTGTTGTCTAACAAAACTGCACATTTCACAGTGGCCTTTTATTGGCCCCAGCACAAGGTGTACCTGTGTAATCATCATACTGTTTAATCAGCATCTATGCAACACCTGTCAGGTGGAGGGATTATCTTGACAAAGGATAAAATGCTCACGAACAGGGGTGTAAAGAATTTTCTGTCACAAACCATGAGAGAAATATGCTTTTTGTGCGGTATGGAACAATTCTGGGATCTTTTATTTCAGCTCATGAAACATGGGACCAACACTTTATGTGTTCCGTGTATATTTTATCAGTGTATGATTGAATAGCGAGGTAAAACGAGGCATTGTTATGACCTGGTAATATATCTTTCTACACTAATATCACTCATAGTCCTACATCATATTCAAATCAAATTTGAATACATACAGATGTTAATGTGAGTGTAGCAAAATGCTTGTGCTTCTAGTTCCGACCGTGCAGTAATATCTAACAAGTAATCTAACAATTTCACAACAACTACCTTATACACACACAAGTGTAAAGGAATGAATAAGAATATGTACATATAAATATATGGATGAGCGATGGCCGAACGGCATAGGCAAGATGCAGTAGATGGTATAGGGTACAGTATATACATATGAGATAAGTAATGTAGGGTATGTAAACATTAAATAAAGTGGCATTGTTTAAAGTGACTAGTGATACATTTATTACATCCCATTTTTAATTATTGAAGTGGCTAGAGATTTGAGTCAGTATGTTGGCAGCAGCCACTCAATGTTAGTGATTGCTGTTTAACAGTCTGATGGCCTTGAGATAGAAGCTGTTTTTCAGTCTCTCGGTCCCAGCTTTGATGCCCCTGTACTGACCTCGCCTTCTGGATGATAGCTGGATGAACAGGCAGTGGCTCGGGTGGTTGTTGTCCTTGATGATCTTTTTGGCCTTCTTGTGACATCGGGTGGTGTAGGTGTCCTGGAGGGCATGTAGTTTGCCCCCAGTGTTGCGTTGTGCAGACCTCACTACCTTCTGGAGAGCCTTACAGGTGTGGGCGGAGCAGTTGCCATACCAGGTGCTGATACAGCCCGACAGGATGCTCTCGATTGTGCATCTGTAAAAGTTTGTGAGTGCTTTTGGTGACAAGCCAAATTTCTTCAGCCTCCTGAGGTTGAAGAGGTGCTGCTGCGCCTCCTTCACCACGCTGTCTGTGTGGGTGGACCAATTCAGTTTGTCCGTGATGTGTACACCGATGAACTTAAAACTTTCCACCTTCTCCACTACTGTCCCATCGATGTGGATAGGGGGCTGCTCCCTCTGCTGTTTCCTGAAGTCCGCGATCATCTCCTTTGTTTTGTTGACGTTGAGTGTGAGGTTATTTTCCTGACACCACACTCTGAGGGCACTCACCTCCTCCCTGTAGGCCATCTCGTCGTTGTTGGTAATCAAGCCCGAACTACTGTAGTGTTGTCTGCAAACTTGATGATTGAGTTGGAGGCGTGCATGGCCACGCAGTCATGGGTGAACAGGGAGTACAGGAGGGTGCTGAGAATACACCCTTGTGGGGCCCCAGTGTTGAGGATCAGCGGGGTGGAGATGTTGTTTCCTACCCTCACCACCTGGGGGCTTCCCGTCAAAGTCCAAGACGCAGTTGCACAGGGTGGGGTCTCGACCCAGGGTACAGGGTATAAGGGCAATAATAGCTACAATAATAGCTAACTATTAGGTCTGTTATTCATAAGCGGTTTTGAGTGCTGCTACCCACCACTGATTACAGCATATAAATCCCTATACACAGTGATATGAATCAGCTATGAGCATTGGTTTACATTCCAGTCTGTGCACCATGCTATGTGTGGCTCCGCAGGTCAAAAATGAAATATGTTCAACCTTTTCTACCGCTCCGCTAGTAGGGTCCTCGCCGCTCACCTTCCCACAATCCTCTGCACATTTTCTCTGTGTGCCCTTGTTGAAAATGAATGGGAGTGGAACTTCTGCTGAATTCACTGTTGGAGAAAACCCTGCATTACTCTGTGTGTGGGAGCTCAGACAGGGGCGTGGGCGGCCTGACTCCACCGGCTCTGTCAGGCACTTTCCTCCAACCGCCCACGGAGCAGCGGGGATTAGGGCAGGGCCTGGTGTTCTGAATGTTTTTTTGTTCTGCAGCCTCATTGATTTGACCCGCTAGGATGTTTTCTGTCAGACTTAAAGCTGCAATATGTAACTTTTTGGGCAACCTGTCCAAATCCACATAAAAATGTGAGTTATAGATCTGTCATTCTCATTGAAAGCAAGTCTAAGAAGTGGTAGATCTGTTCTATGTGCACAATTTCTATGCTTCCCGTTTTCTATGCTCAAGTTTCATTTTGGCTTCTTTTACTTTCGGTTTTGTACACCCGCTTCAAAATGCTGAAAATACAATATGTTTGGTTATGGAAAATATATTTAACAGCGGTTAGATGGTACAATGATTATCTTCTACACTATACTTGCTTGTTTTGTCACATGAACTGAAATTCGGCCAACTATTAGAGTTCTAACAACCAAAGCCTTTAAGGCTTTGACTTGTAAGTCTGTCTGTCTGGGGGTTTTCAATAAAGCCTCTGACAAAGAACATTACAGCAATACAGTGTGATGATGAGAGATATAAACTATATGGCCAAACGTATGTGGACACCTGCTTGTCGAACATCTCATTCCAAAATCATGGGCATTAATATGGAGTTCATTCCCCCATTGCTGCTAGAACAGCCTCCACTCTTCTGGGAATGCTATCTACTAGATGTTGGAAAATTGCTGCAGGGACTTGCTTCCATTTAGCCAAAAGAGCATTATTGAGGTTGGCCACTGATGTTGGGTGAATAGGCCTGGCTTGCTGTCGGCGTTCCAATTCATCTCAAAGGTGTTCGATGGGGTTGAGGTCAGGGCTCTGCAGGCCAGTCAAGTTCTTCCACAATGATCTTGACGAGTGGTGGAAAAAGTAACCAATTGTCATACTTGAGTAAGATACCTTAATAGAAAGTTACTCTATTAAAAGTGAAAGTTATTAAAATACTACTTGAGTAAGTCAAAGTATTTGGTTTTAAATGTACTTAAGTATCAAAAGTAAGTGTAACTGCTCAAATATACTTAAGTACCAAAAGTAAAAGTATAAATTATATTAATCAAAACAAAATGTATTTGTCACATGCACTGACTAAAACAGGTGCAGACCTTACTGTGTAATGCTTACTTACAAACCCTTAACCAACAATGCAGTTTAAAAAAAAGTAAAGTTAAGAAAATATTGACTAAATAAACTAAAGTAACACAATACAATAACGAGGCAACAGTATATACAGGGGATACAGGTACCGAGTCAATGTCTTGGGGAACAGGTTAGTCCAGGTAATTGAGGTAATATGTACATGTTGTTAGGGGTAAAGGGGCACACTGTTTTTAAAATGTATGGATAGCCAGGGGCACACTCCAACACTCAGACATTATTTACAAAAGATGCATTTGTGTTTAGTGAGTTCACCAGAGGCAGTAGGGATGACCACGTGTTCTCTTGATCAGTGCATGAATTTCACAATTTTCCTGTCCTGCTAAGCATTCAAAATGTATGGGTACTTTTGATTGTCAGGGAAAATGTATGAAAAGTACAATATTTTCTTCAGGAATATAGTGGAGTAAAAGTTGTCCAAAATATAAATAGTAAAGTACAGATACACCAAAAAACTACTTAAGTAGTACTTTAAAGTATTTTTACTTCAGTACTTTACACCACTGATCTCAACAAACCATTTATGTATAGACCAAACTTTACATTTGGCACTATGCATTCGGGCAGTTAGGATTCTCCTGGCATCCGTCAAATCCAGATGAGTCCCTCGACTGCCAGATGGTGAAGCGTGATTCATCACTCCAGAGAACACATTTCCATTGTTCCAGAGTCCAATGGCGGCGAGCTTTACACCACTCCAACCGATGCTTGGCATTGCGCATGGTGATCTTAGGCTTATGTGCGGCTGCTGGGCCATGGAAACCCATTTCATGAAGCTTTCGACAAACAGTTTTTGTGCTGACGTTGCTTCCAGAGGCAGTTTGGAACTCGGTATTGAGTGTTGCTACCGAGGACAGATTATTTTTACGCGCTACACGCTTCTGCACTTGGCGGCCCCATTCTGTGAGTTTGTGGGGCAGCTCTAGCAGGGCAGAAATTTGACGAACTGACTTGTTGGAAAGGTGGCATCCTCTGACGGTGCCACGTTGAAAGTCACTGAGCTCTTCAGTACGGGCCATTCTACTGCCAATGTTTGTCAATGGAGATTGCATGGCTGTGTGCTTAATCTTTATTCACTTGTCAGCAACGTGTGTAGCTGAAATAGCCGGATCCACTAATTTGAAGGGGTGTCCACATAAAATGTAGTGTATATGTACAGGTCTTCTAAAGTCAAACCTCATCAGCTTGTTCTGGTGAGATTCTGTTCAAGTTGCATGACGAGCTGAGTGTGTATGTTGTTGATTAGCTGCTGCAATTATTTTAATATTAGGTAACATGCTTACTCTGCTCTTGTTGCGAATCAGTTTCTGATTGAGAGAATTGCGCCATCATGTAAAATATGTTTTATCCATCCACTGTCCTTGCGCGTGCTCCCTTTAGCAACCACACATAGTATGCAGCACTTTCAATACAAAATCCCTTTGCAAAATCAAATCAGACAATTGGTCAAAGAGCATTAGCTCAGGAGTTAACGCAAGTCTTCAGATGTCAGGCAAGGTAACTCATTGGCTCATTCACTAATTGGCTACCCTGTAACTATTCCCCAGGTCGTTGCTGTAAAGGATAATGTCTTCTCAGTCAATTTACCTGAACAAATAAAATAAGGGTTAAATAAATCCATAAAAGCACCTCCATTACATGTGGCGTGATAGAACCTACAACAAGTCATTTGATTGGTTGTCCACACCTCAGCAGCAGGAACTCAGCAAGGGTGGGTGTAATGTGCAGTTAGAAGATAGATCTCTCCCCGTATATACAGTAACTCACCTCCTCTCTCCCGTTTCTGCAGGCACATTGCCTCTCCCAAAGCCTTCTGTATACATGCTTAACATTTTGCTTGTCTCCAGAGGCTCCTAGAGCAGCCAGCGACCTCTGACTTGCGTCAACGCCGCCATGCCCCAGTGCCTTGTTAGGCAAACTGGCCTTAATTGGATTCTTTGTAAAGGGCTAATTTATGCCAAAGGACTGAGATCTGGTTAGAGGAGGGATAGAGAGGGGCGAGGGAGAAGGAAAGTGATGGTGGTGGGGGGGGGGTGGTAGAGAAGGAAAGAGAGGGATTTAGGACTGGGGGAGAGTGAGAAGGATGGAGGAAGGAAGTACAGAAGCTGATCAGTAGAAAGACAGAGGAAGCAAAATCAATCTCAGGAGAGCAAAATAAACCAACAAAGAAAGTAATTACAGGGAAGCAGCTAACCAGAGGCATGCAGACGCTTCACTGCCTCCTCTCCTACTCGCTCCCTCCTCTCCCTCTCTCTCTTCCACGCTCTTTTTCTTTTTCTTTCTTTCCCTTCCTGTTTCTGCCCCCCCCCCCCCCCCCCCCCCCCCACAGACATTCCTGAGAGGACCTGGGCAATTTCATCCTGTCAGTGCTCCTTTCACCTTAAAGGGCAAAGATGGAACGCCTGGGAGAGAGAGACACTCGTAACAGCTAAAGGTCAGGCTGTCCATAATTAAAGCAGCCAGGTGATACATAGTCAATGAGGTGGCTGGGAGAACAAATGGAACGAAAATGGGTGACCACACAGGAGTATCTGCCCTGTAGAGTAGTAAAAGCATTGATGCTTATTCTGACTAGAGTGCACTGTCTACATCCAGTATCTGCAACAGGTGTGAGAGTATACACTTCACTTGTTTAAATGAATTTACCATACTCCTGGAATAGAGCGTGTGTTCGTACATTTCATTATTTCTGTTGTGACCTCTGTTTATGTCTGTGTCCACAAAAATACACACAGAGACCCTTCTATTGCTCAGAGTTCATCTAATAGCTAGATACAAATGTAGACTTTTCAGAGTTATCTTCATTCCTATCATGCCCCAAGTCCCCATCTTGCACACAGCCATAGCAGAGATGGAAGAGCAAGCAAGACACCCTACTCTGAGTTTTTTTTTGGTTCAATGAAAGTCAATGAACTAAGTAGACCAGACCCAGCTGCTATTGCATTGGTGTCTATGGGAGACCCACCCCATTAAGTAGACCGGAACTGAGAATTATTTTCAATGGTAAACAGATGGAGTGAACTATCTTAATTTATCCACCATCTTTGGCCCTATTACTAACACGGTAAGTGGTGGTTTTCCTCTCAGTTTTGGGGGATGTGTCATAGAGATAGATTGAGGACTCTAGATGGATATAACATGGAGATTGATGAGCATGGACATTATTGAGTCCTCTATCTATCTCTATGGGTAATTCATTCACTCTTTACATAATTCATTGGCTGCTTGGTTGATATGAAACTGTTATTACTTACTGTGAATCAAATCAAATGTTATTAGTCACATGCGCCGAATACAACAGTGAAATACTTACTTAAAAGCCCCTAACCAACAATGCAGTTAAAAAATACGGATAAGAATAAGAGATAAAAGTAACAAGTAATTAAAGAGCAGCAGTAAAATAACAATAGCGAGACTATATACAGGGGGTACTGATACAGTCAATGTGCGGGGGAACCAGTTAGTTGAGGTAGTATGTACATGTAGGTAGAGTTATTAAAGTGACTATGCATAGATAACAACAGAGAGTAGCAGTGGTTTAAAGTGAGGGCGATGGGGGGCACTGCAAATAGTCTGGGTAGCCTTTGACAAGATGTTCAGGAGTCTTATGGCTTGCGGGTAGAATCTGTTTAGATGCCTCTTGGACCTAGACTTGGCGGTCCAGGACCACTTGCCGTGTGGTAGCAGAGAGAACAGTCTATGACTAGAATGGCTGGAGTCTTTTACAATTTTTAGGGCCTTCTTCTGACACTGCCTTGTATAGAGGTCCTGGATGGTAGGAATCTTGGCCCCAGTGATGTACTGGGCCGTACGCACTACCCTCTGTAGTGCCTTGCGGTCGGAGCCCGAGCAGTTGCCATACCAGGCAGTGATACAACCAGTATCACCATGCTCTCGATGGTGCAGCTGTAGAACCTTTTGAGGATCTCAGGACCCATGCCAAATCTTTTCAGTCTTCTGAGGGGGAATAGGTTTTGTTGTGCCCTCTTTATTACTGTCTTGGTGTGCTTGGACCATGATAGGTTGTTGGTGATGTGGACACCAAGATACTCTCAACCTGCTCCACTACAGCCCCGTCGATGAGAATGGGGGCGTGCTTCTTTTTCCTGTAGTTCACAATCATCTCCTTTGTCTTGATTATGTTGAGAGAGAGGTTGTTGTCCTGGCACCACACGGCCAGGTCTCTGACCTCCTCCCTCAAGACCGTAGGCCTACCACTGTTGTGTCATCAGCAAATGTAATGATTGTGTTGGAGTTGTGCCTGGCCTGTCAGTCATGAGTGAACAGTGAGTATAGGAGGGGACTGAGCAGCACCCCTGAGATGCCCCTGTGTTGAGGATCAGCATGTTGGATGTGTTGTTACCACCTACCCTTGCCGCCCCCAGGTGGTGTGTCAGGAAGTCCAGGATGCAGTTCCAGAGGGAGGTGTTTAGTCCCAGGATCCTTAGCTTATTGTTGAACTTTGATGAACTTTGACGGCACTATGCTGTTGAACGCTGAGCTGTAGTCAATGAATAGCATTCTCACATAGGTGTTCCTTTTGTCCAGGTGGGAGAGGGTAGTGTGGAGTGCAATAGAGATTGCATCATCTGTGGATCTGTTGGGGCGGTATGCAAATTAGGGTGGGTCTAGGGTTTCTGGGATAATGGTGTTGATGTGAGCCATGACCAGCCTTTCAAAGCACTTCATGGTTACAGACGTGAGTGCTACGGGTTGGTAGTCATTTAGGCAGTTTACTAGAGGTCGACCGATTCTGATTTTTCAATGCCGATACCAATTATTGGAGGACCAAAAAAGCCGATACCGATTAATCGGCCGATTTTGTATTTTATTTATTTATTTATTTATTTATTTGTAATAATGACAATTACAACAATACTGAATGAACACTTATTTTAACTTAATATAATACATCAATAAATTCAATTTAGCCTCAAATAAATAATGAAACATTTTCAATCTGGTTTAAATAATGCAAAAACAAAGTGTTGGAGAAGAAAGTAATATGTGCCAATATGCAATATGTGCCATGTAAAAATGTGTGCCATGTAAAATATGTGCAATGTAAAAAAGCGAAAGTTTGAGTTCCTTGCTCAGAACATGAGAACATATGAAAGTTGATGGTTCCTTTTAACATGAGACTTCAATATTCCAAGGTAAGAGGTTTTAGGTTATAGTTAATATAGTATTTATAGGACTATTTCTTTCAATACCATTTGTATTTCATATACCTTTGACTATTGGATGTTCTTATAGGCACTATAGTATTGCCAGTGTAACAGTATAGCTTCCGTCCCTCTCCTCGCCACTACCTGGGCTCAAACCAGGAACACATCGACAACAGCCACACTCGAAGCAGCGTTACCCATCGCTCCACAAAAGCCGCGGCCCTTGCAGCGCAAGGGGAATAACTACTCCAAATCTAAAAGTGAGTGACGTTTGAAATGGTATTAGATGCTGCTCAGTCAGACTGCTCTATCAAATCAGACTTAATTATAACATAATAACACACAGAAATACAAGCCTTTAGTCATTAATATGGTCGAATCCGGGAACTATTATTTCGAAAACAAAAAGTTTATTATTTCAGTGAAATACGGAACTGTTTGGTATTTTATCTAACGGGTGGCATCCCTAAGTCTAAATATTCTTGTTACATTGCACAACCTTCAATGTTATGTCATAATTACGTAAAATTCTGGCAAATTAGTTCGCAATGAGCCAGGCGGCCCAAACTGTTACATATACCCTGACTCTGCGTGCAATGAACGCAAGAGAAATTACACAATTTCACCTGGTTAATATTGCCTGCTAAACTGGATTAGTAGTTATAACTAGTGCTTATGATTGGTTGTTTTTTATAAGACAAGTTTAATGCTAGCTAGCAATTTACCTTGGCTTCTACTGCATTCGCGTAACAGGCAGGCTCCTCGTGGAGTGCAATGGTTAGAGCGTTGGACTAGTTAACTGTACGGTTGCAAGATTGAATCCCCTGAGCCGACAAGGTGAAAATCTGTTGTTCTGCCCCAGAACGATTAACCCACCGTTCCTCGGCCGTCATTGAAAATAAGAATGTGTTCTTAACTGACTTGCCTAGTTAAATAAAGGTATTGAAAAAAAAATAAAACATCTGAAATTGGCGCCCAAAAATACAGATTTCCGATTGTTATGAAAAATTATTTTCAAATTATCGGCTATTCCGATTAATTGGTCGACCTCTACAGTTTACCTTAGTGTTCTTGGGCACAGGGACTATGGTGGTCTGCTTAAAACATGTTGGTATTACAGACTCGGACAGGGAGAGGTTGAAAATGTCAGTGAAGACACTTTCCAGTTGGTCAGCGCATGCTCGCAGTACACGTCCTGGTAATCCATCTGGCCCTGCAGCCTTCATATCGGCTGCGGAGAGCGTGATCACACAGTCTTCTGGAACAGCTGGTGCTATCATGCATGTTTCAGTGTTATTAGTTTAGCTCGTCTGGTAGGCTCGTGTCACTAGGCAGCTCTCAGCTGTGCTTCCCTTTGTAGTCTGTAATGGTTTGCAAGCCCTGTCACATCCGACAAGCATCAGAGCCGGTGTTGTATGACTTGATCTTAGTCCTGTATTAACGCTTTGCCTGTTTGATGGTTCGTCGGAGGGCATAGCGTGATTTTTTATAAGCTTCCGGGTTAGAGTCCCGCTCCTTGAAAGCGGCAGCTCTAGCCTTTAGCTCAGTGAGGATGCTTCCTGCAATCCATGGCTTCTGGTTTGGGTATGTACTAGAGGTCGACCGATGCTCTCAACATGACAACATATGAAAGCTGGTGGTTCCTTTTAACATGAGTGTTCAATATTCCCAGTTAAGAAGTTTTAGGTTGTAGTTATTATAGGAATTATGAAACCGTTAACTATTTCTCTCTGTACCATTTTGTATTTCATATACCTTTGAATATTGGATGTTCCTATATGCACTTTAGTATTGCCAGCTTAATCTTGGGAGATGATAGGCTTGAATTCATAAACAGAGCTGTGTGTCAAGCATTGCTAATAGCTGCAGGCAAACGCAGTAAAGTGCTGTTTGAATTAATGCTTACAAGCCTACCACCGCTCAGTCAGACTGCTCTATCAAATCAAAGACTTAATTATAATGAGCACACAGAAATACAAGCCTTTTGGTCATTAATATGGTCAAATCCGGAAACTATCATTTCGATAACAAAATGTTTATTCTTTCAGTGAAATACAGAACCGTTCTAAATATTCTGTTATATTGCTGTTACATTGCACAACCTTCAATGTTATGTCATAATTATGTACAATTCTGGAAAATTAATTACGGTCTTTGTTAGGAAGAAATGGTCTTTACACAGTTCGCAACGAGCCAGTTGGCCCAAACTGCTGCATATACCCGGACTCTGCTTGCACTGAACTCAAGAGAAGTGACACAATTTCCCTAGTTAATATTACCTGCTAACATGCATTTATTTTAACTGAATATGCAGGTTTAAAAAAATATACTCTGTGTATTGATTTTAAGAAAGGCATTGATGTTTTTGGTTAGGTACATTTGTGCAATGATTGTGCTTTTTTTCGCAATAATTTGTTAAATCACCTGTTTGTCGAAGGTGAAGTAGGCTGTGATTCGATGGTAAATTAACAGGCACCGCATTGATTATATGCAACGCAGGACAAGCTAGTTAACCTAGTAATATCATAAACCATGTGTACTTAACTAGTGATTATGTGAAGATTGAGGATTTTTTATAAGATAAGTTTAATGCTAGCTTGCAACTTACCGTGGCTCTGCAGCCACAAGGTCCTTTTGATGTTGTAGTTGGCCAGCCTGTCTCCTCATGGATTGCAGTGTAATCGGCGTCCAAAAAGGCCGATTACCGATTGTTATGATTAATCTGTCGACCTCTAGAGTACGTACGTATGGTCACTGTGGGGACGACGTCATCGTTGCACTTATTGATAAAGCCAATGACTGATGTGGTGTACTCTTCAATGCCATCGGATTAGTCCCGGAACATATTCCAGTCTGTCATAGCAAAACAGTCCTGTAGCTTAGCATCTGCTTCTTCTGACCACTTTTTTATTGATCTAGTCACTGGTGCTGCCTGCTTTAATTTGTGCTTGTAAGCAGGAATCAGGAGGATAGAATTATGGTCAGATTTTCCAAATGAAGGGCAAGGGAGAGCATTGTATGCGTCTCTGTGTGTGGAGTATTGGTGGTCCAGAGATCCTTTTTCCCTCTGGTTGCACATTTAACATGCTGATAGAAATTTGGTAAAACGGATTTAAGTTTCCCTGCATTAAAGTTCCCGGCTACTAGGAGCGCCGTCTCTGGGTGAGCGTTTTCTTGTTTGCTTATGGCGGAATACAGCTCATTCAATGCTGTCTTAGTGCCAGCCTCTGACTGTAGTGGTATGTAAACAGCTACAAAGAATACAGATGAGAACTCTCTCAGTAGGTAGTGTGGTCTACAGCTTATCATGAGAATCTCTACCTCAGGCGAGCAATAGCTCGTGTCTTCCTTAGATATCGTGCACCAGCTGTTGTTTACAAAATACATTGACCGCCGCCCCTTGTCTTACCAGACGCCGCTGTTCTATCCTGCCGGTACATCATATAACCAGCCAGCTGTATGTTGATATTGTCGTTGTTCAGCCACGACTCCGTGAAGCATAAGATGCTACAGTTTTTAATGTCCCGTTGGTAGTTTAATCTTCTGAGTAACTCATCGATTATATTCTCCAAAGATTGCACATTTTCTAGCACAATGGAGGGAAGTGGTTTTATTTTTCGATCGCCTACAAATACTCAGAAGGCATCTTGACCTTCGGCCCCTCTTTCTCCGACCTCCTCTTCACACAGATCACGGGGATCGGGGCCTATTCCTGAGGAAGCAGTATATCTTTTGTGTCGGGCTCGTCAGATTCATGGATTCTGCTAGTTCGTGGTGAGTAATCGCAGTCCTGAAAGACAGTAGCGGCAACATTATGTACAAAATTAAAGGATTCTGCTAGTTCGTGGTGAGTAATCGCAGTCCTGAGAGACGGTAGCGGCAACATTATATACAAGATAAGTTAATAATAAGTGCCAAACAACGCATAAAAACAAACAAAAAATCAATCAGCTGGGTGCACGTAAAACGTCTGCCTTCTCCGGCGCCATCTAGAGAAAATGCAGTATGTGGGGTTGGCTTTTAAACAAGACTAAAGAAAAGGGAGGTATCTGTGACTTTAATACTAGACATTACTCATTGTTACTTGAGAATGTCAATGGAACTCATTCATAGCAGACCTGCGCTCAAATAGTAATTGTCTTCTTACAAATAACTTTACCTGTGCTTGAGTGAGCTTGCCCGGGGGAGAAAATGTAACCAACTGAGTAGTTCCAAAAGTGCAACCCCTCAATCAAGGCTCAATCAAAAAAATGTATTTGAAAAAGCAAATTAATATTATTTAATCCCAGATCTGTACTGGCGTTTTGAGTGAGGATATTTTGAGGATGTCCTCCTGGGATAGTCAAAGCTTATCTCGGTCTATAATGCATGTATCATATTGGCTATAGTGAACCTGGCGGTGTTCATCCTCTGCCCGCGGGGTAAGAAAGAGGCCCATATTTGCATTGTGGAGAGTTTAATGATAGCTGGCTGAGAGACGGTTAGCCTGCCTCAGGGACCACGACAACCCATCAACAACAGGAAGCAAATTTTGAAACTCTCAATTCAGCACTGCGGGGAGTTAGAGAAACGGAAGAGAGGAACGATGAAGAGGGAGAGAGAGAAATTAGAGAAAAACAAAAGTGTCTTGGCATAGTGCCTTGTGGGTAGTTACCGTATCCAGGCCGCGGCGAGTCATTTCTCAGTTGATCTGTCACTCTCGTCTTGCTCTGGGTGCGTGTGTTCTCATCTCACACATCTTTCAGCATAGAAATAGGAATATTGAATCAAATTTTATTGGTCACATACACATGTTATTGCAGGTGAAGCAAAATGCTTGTGTTTCTAGCTCCGACAGTGCAGTAATGTCTAACAAGTAATATCTAACAATTTCACAACAATACACACAATATACACACATCTAAAAGCATGGAATTAAGAATATATAAATATTAGGACAAGCAATGTCGGAGCGGTAGAGACTAAAATAGGGTACAATGGAATAGAATACAGTATATACATATGAGATGAGTAATGCAAAATATGTAAACATTATAGTGTGTGTGTGAGGAGATAACGCTAAGTGAGAGAATGTGTTAAACATACTGTGTCTTTACTTGGTGATTTCAATGATGAGTATGAAGAGGATCATATCAATATCAGCTAAACTCATTGTTCATGTAATCCTTATTCATGTAACAACTTATTCAAAGCACAAACACACACACACATGTTAGTTTTACTATCCTTGTGGGGACGAAACAATTGATTCCCATTCAAAATCATTCTTTCCCTAACCTCTAACCCTAAACCCAAATTGAACCCCTAATTGTAACCTAAAACAGCCTTTTTCCTTGTGGGGACCAGTGAACATTTTCCTTGTTTTACTATCCTTTGTGAGGACTTCTGGTCTCCACAAGGATAGTAAAAACACACACCCACAGACTTCCGGCATTTGTTATGTTACTTATGTAGTTGTCACATCTGCTAGAGGACAGAAGTTGAACAGGAAGAATCTCTATAAAGAAATGAAAACATTCAGGCTTTCATACCACAATACCTGCCATAATATACATGATTATATAGAAGACCTGTGTTCAAATACTATTTTAAATCATTTTAAATACGTTGTCTGTGCGTGATTGAGCTTGCCTGGCAAAATGTTCCTATGTATTTGAAAGATTTAAAATAGTATTTGAATCCAGGTCCGTTTTTTTGCAGCTGTGTTCTGTCTACAGTGCATTTCACAATCAAGAAACATAGTTGCTCTGAAGAAACTTCCCTCTTTTATTTATGTATTCATAAGTATGACAGGGAGTGTGTTGCTTTCCCCCACACAAACTTTAGGGATTGTTGTCACTAGTTTTTGGAATCAATCTCTGTTGTCTTCTACTCCCTTTTCTCATCATCTCTCCATCTCCCACTTTATTTTCCATGTATTTCTTTCCTACACACTTTCCCTCCCGTTTTCCCTCCATTTCTCTTTCCATCCCTTGCTCCCTGTCTCTCACTCACTCTCTCCCTCCCTCTGGCGATTCTCATCACTAATCTCTGTTAGCAGCAGTAACCTAACCTCCCTCTCTACCATGCCTGTCCCAGAGATACCGCAGCCCCGGGCAGGATGTGTGGCCCTTCCTGATCCTCGTACTCGACACTCAAAATAGAAACTAGCTTTCAGAAGGTGCCTATATAGAGGTCTATATCTGTCATGCAACAACAACAGCTCCTCCCCTGCACCACTTCCTGGACTTGAACCCCAGTGGGTGCTGGGTAGAAGGCGGTGATATTTTTCTCCCAACGCCAACCACTGATACAGGGTCAGATACTGTTACATCTTCCAAAATGGATTAGGGTTGAGGCAGCCTGTTGCAATTCAAGGTAATGTGTGCATTTCTTAAAATACCTATTCAGATTGGGGAAAGGGTCACTTGGCAGGGTCTGTAGTGGGGTGAGCGGGGTCTGGTACATATAGAATACTCATTAGTCTGAATTAAGGAATGCATCCTTCCTCTGGTTCCTTTACAGTGGAGGCCCATGGCTATTACCACTGATGACATTAATCATGAGCCTTTTCCCGGAATGCTGGGGAGAATCTATTCTAGACCAATCAATGGCAGTATGTGTGGGAGGCATGGGCATATCACATCAGCCCTGGGGATTTACTGCTGACATTTGCATTGGCTCATCATGGGATTTTCAATACCATGATGGATGTCATTGATGGTGCAAGGAGGGTGTGTGTGCACATATGTGTGTGTGTGTGTGTGTGTGTTGTGGTAGGGCAGGTGTCTCTGAGTGTGTGTGTACGCATAAATCAGTGTGTCCACATCCGTGTGTGTATGCGTGCTGGAATGTGTCTCTACGTGTGAGTCACTGTGTGTGTGTCCCCTTTATGCGGTGGTGTATCCCACCCTATACTGCGTATCCTGAGGTAAAGCCAGCCTAGTAGGTCTGTCTATGAGAGCCTTGATGAAAAGCGTTGATGAGGTCAGTCAGGCCTGCAGCTATCATCAGCAGCCATGGGTAATTTAGGATGGGTAATTTCAGCCTTTGGTGATAAGGGAGAATGGACCCATCATATCTATTGTGTGGTTGAAGGACCGTTGAAACGGTGAGGTCCAAATGTCGAGGGCAATTCAGAGGAGGGCAGGTCCTTGTGTCTATGGAGAGAGGCTGGTTGGTGGATAAATATGTGGCGTTGTTGCAGTCACGTAGGTTATCAGATCCCACAATGCAAGGAGAAATCAGAGGAACCAATACTTGTACGTGAATATGATATTAGTGAAGATGATACCAATCCAACAGGTGCAGAGTGACTGTAAAAAAGACAACCGGCAACGTCACCCTCCTCACAGGATCAGCCTGCGCTTGAAAGAACAAGGTGCCAACAGGGAAGAACAGAGAAGTGACTTGTGGTACCACACATTTGGAGACGACAATTTCTGCTCTCTTTCCATTTTTCATAAATATAGTCCACTCTGGTACACTTCTGGGGTTTTCTCTAGCTTCCTCAATTCAGCACACTAGTTGAAGTGTCACTTTCAACTACTTAGCTGCAACTGAAACGTGAAAAGTCAGACTAGAGAAAGTTTGTGGCAGGATGCAGTGTTGGCTGTAAAACAGATTTGAGCCAACAACACATTACCATATTTACTGACAGGGTTGAATCCTTGTTGATGTTCTCAGGTTACAAATTCATGTATTTAGATAACCGTGATAGACCAGAAGTGTTGGTTTTATTGGCGCGACTATAGTATGCATTGGTTGAAGCACAATGTTAAATTAAAACCTAATAACCAGCAGCATACCGCGCTGCATCCCACTGCAGGCTTGCCTCTGAAGCTAACCAGGGTTGGTCCTTGTCGGTCCCTGGATGGGAGCCCAGATGCTGCTGGAAGGGAT
This sequence comes from Oncorhynchus mykiss, assembly GCF_057628025.1. NCBI lineage: Eukaryota > Metazoa > Chordata > Actinopteri > Salmoniformes > Salmonidae > Oncorhynchus > Oncorhynchus mykiss. The sequence continues at coordinate 47,264,335 of NC_143042.1, read as the reverse complement.
GTTGGAGGACCAGTAGGGGTCACTTGTCTTCGGTCTAAGTATACTGAACAAAAATATAAACGCAACATGCAACAATTTCAAAGATTTTACTGAGTTACAGTTCATATAAGGAAATCAGTCAATTGAAATGAATCAATTAGGCCCTAATCTATGGATCTTATATTTCCTACCTTAAAAAAGGCAGGACAATGGCACATCAATGGGACTCAAGATCTTGTCACAGTATCGCTGTGCATTCAAATTGCCATCGATAAAATGCAATTGTGTTCGTTGTCTGTAGCTTATGCTTGCCCATACCATAACCCCACTGCCACCATGGGGAACTCTCTTCACAACATTGACATCAGCAAATTGCTCGCCCACACAACGCCATACATGTGGTCTGCGGTTGTGAGGCCGGTTGGTCGTACTGTCAAATACTTTAAAACAATGTTGGAGGTGGCTTATGGTAGAGAAATTAACATGAAATGCTCTGGCAACAGCTCTAGCGGACATTTCTGCAGTCCGCATGCCAATTCACGCTCCCTCAACTTGAGACACTTGTGGCGTTGTGTTACAAAACTGCACATTTTAGAGGGGCCTTTTATTGTCCCCAGCACAAGGTGCACCTGTGTAATGATCTTGCCGTTTAATAATCTTCTTGATATGCCACAACTGTCAGGTGGATGGATTATCTTGGCAAATGAGAAATGCTCACTAACAGGGATGTAAACACATTTGTTCAAAAAATGTGTCTATTGAAAATTTCTGAGATCTTTTATGTCAGCTCATGAAACATGGGACCAACTCTTTACATGTTGCATTTATATTTTTGTTCAGTGTAGCTCTCAAGGCAGTGAAGGGGACATTTTGGGACGTTAAACCGGTGTCCTGACTCTCTGTGATCATTAAAACATCTCATGGCATTTATTGTAAGAGTAGGTGTGGTAACCCTGGTGTCATGGCAAAATTCCCAACCTGGCCCCCTAATCATCCCCCTAATTTTATATATCACTCCTCACCTCTCCAGCTGATGTGTGGCGAGAGTTCTGGAACAAAATGTCTGCTGTGCATTACTAAACTTTGATGATCTTCATCAGATGACACTCATAGGACTTCATGTTATACAATACATGTATGTTTTGTTCGATAAAGTTCATACACTGCTCAAAAAAATAAAGGGAACACTAAAATAACACATCCTAGATCTGAATGAATGAAATATTCTTATTAAATACTTTTTTCTTTACATAGTTGAATGTGCTTACAACAAAATCACACAAAAATTATCAATGGAAATCAAATGTATCAACCCATGGAGGTCTGGATTTGGAGTCACTCAAAATAAAGTGGAAAACCACACTACAGGCTGATCCAACTTTGATGTAATGTCCTTAAAACAAGTCAAAATGAGGCTCAGTAGTGTGCGTGGCCTCCACGTGCCTGTATGACCTCCCTACAATGCCTGGGCATGTTCCTGATGAGGTGGTGGATGGTCTCCTGAGGGATCTCCTCCCAGACCTGGACTAAAGCATCCGCCAACTCCTGGACAGTCTGTGGTGCAACGTTGGTGGATGGAGCGAGACATGATGTCCCAGATGTGCTCAATTGGATTCAGGTCTTGGGAACGGGCGGGCCAGTCCATAGCATCAATGCCTTTCTCTTGCAGGAACTGCTGACACACTCCAGCCACATGAGGTCTAGCATTGTCTTGCATTAGGAGGAACCCAGGGCCAACTGCACCAGCATATGGTCTCACAAGGGGTCTGAGGATCTCATCTCGGTACCTAATGGCAGTCAGGCTACCTCTGGCGAGCACATGGAGGGCTGTGCGGCCCCCCAAAGAAATGCCACCCCACACCATGACTGACCCACCGCCAAACCCGTCATGCAGGAGGATGTTGCAGGTAGCAGAACGGTCTCCACGGCGTCTCCAGACTCTGTCACGTCTGTCACATGTGCTCAGTGTGAACCTGCTTTCATCTGTGAAGAGCACAGTGCGCCAGTGGTGAATTTGCCAATCTTGGTGTTCTCTGGCAAATGCCAAATATCCTGCACGGTGTGGGCTGTAAGCACAACCCCCACCTGTGGACATCGGGCCCTCAACCTCATGGAGTCTGATTCTGACCGTTTGAGCGGACACATGCACATTTGTGGCCTGCTGGAGGTCATTTTGAAAGGGCTCTGGCAGTGCTCCTCCTTGCACAAAGGCGGAGGTAGCGGTCCTGCTGCTGGGTTGTTGCCCTCCTACGGCCTCCTCCACGTCTCCTGATGTACTACATGCTCTGGACACTACGCTGACAGACACAGCAAACCTTCTTGCCACAGCTCGCATTGATGTGCCATCCTGGATGAGCTGCACTACCTGAGCCACTTGTGTGGGTTGTAGACTCCGTCTCATGCTACCACTAGAGTGAAAGCACTGCCAGCATTCAAACGTGACCAAAACATCAGCCAGGAAGCATAGGAACTGAGAAGTAGTCTGTGGTCCCCACCTGCAGAACCATTCTTTTATTGGGGGTGTCTTGCTAATTGCCTATAATTTCCACCTGTTGTCTATTCCATTTCCACAACAGCATGTGAAATGTATTGTCAATCAGTGTTGCTTCCTAAGTGGATAGTTTGATTTCACAGAAGTGTGATTGACTTGGAGTTACATTGTGTTGTTTAAGTGTTCCCTTAATTTTTTTAGAGCAGTGTATTTATAAACAAAAATCTGAGTTTACATTGGCGCGTTATGTTTAGTAGTTCCAAAACATCCAGTGATTTTTGCAGCGAGCCACATCAATTTACAGAAATACTCAGAATAAACATTGATAAAAGATACAACTATTATGCATGGAATTATAGATACACTTCTCCTTAATGCAACCGCTGTGTCAGATTTCAAAAAAAGCTTTACCGAAAAAGCACACCATGCAATAATCTGAGTACAGCGCTCAGACAACAAATCAAGCCATACAGATATCCGCCATGTTGTGGATGTAAAGGATGTGAAATGGCTAGCTAGTCAGCGGTGGTGCGCGCTAATAGCGTTTCAATCGGTGACGTCACCTGTTCTGAGACTTTGAAGTAGTTGTTCCCCTTGCTCTGCGGCTTTTGTGGAGCGATGGGTAATGATGCTTCGAGGGTGACTGTTGATGTGTGCAGAGCGTCCCTGGTTCGAGCCCAGGTCGGGGCGAGGGGACGGACGTAAAGTCTATACTATTACATTGATGCTGTTGACCCGGATCACTGGTTGCTGCGGAAAAGGAGGAGGTCAAAAGGGGGTGAGTGTAACGGATGTGAAATGGCTAGCTTAGTTAGCGGCGGTGCGCGCTAATAGCTTTTCAATCGGTGACGTCACTTGCTCTGAGACCTTGAAGTAGTGGTTCCCCTTGCTCTGCAAGGGCCGCGGCTTTTGTGGAGCGATGGGTAACGATGCTTCGTGGGTGTCAGTTGTTGATGTGTGCAGAGGGTCCCTGGTTCGAGCCCGGGTATGGGCGAGGGGACGGACTAAAGTTATACTATTACATGGAGTCAACAGAAGTCAGAAATAACATTATAAATATTCACTTACCTTTGATCTTCATCAGAATGCACTCCCAGGAATCCCAGTTCTACAATAAATGTTTGAAATGCCTCCTTTTTATTTGCGCGTTTAGCCCAGTAATCCAAATTCATGACGCGCAGACCAGACAAAGTCAAAAAGTTCTGTTACAGTCCGTAGAAACATGTCAAACGAAGTATAGAATCAATCTTTAGGATGTTTTTAACATAAATCTTCAATAATGTTCCAACCGGAGAATTCCTTTGTCTTCAGAAATGCAATGGAACGCAAGCTAACTCTCACGTGTGCGCGCGTGACCAGCTCATGCCACTCTGCCAGACCACTGACTCATTCAGCTCCCATTCCCCTCTCCTTCACAGTAGAAGCATCAAACAAGGTTCTAAAGAATGTTGACAACTAGTGGAAGCCTTAGGAAGTGCAATTTGACCCCATATATTCGATAGGCAAAGAGTTGAAAAACTTAACCTCAGATTTCCCACTTCCTGGTTGGATTTTTCTCAGGTTTTAGCCTGCCATATGAGTTCTGTTATACTCACAGACATCGTTCAAACAGTTTTAGAAACTTCAGAGTGTTTTCTATCCAAATCTAATAATATGCATATATTAACAACTGGGCCCGAGTAGCAGGCAGTTTACTCTGGGCACCTTATTCATCCAAGCTACTCAACACTGCCCCCAGCCATAAGAAGTTTAAGCTAGTTAGGGAGATATGAGTCTTCAGCTTCAGTGATTTTTGCAGTTCGTTCCAGTCATTGGCAGCAGAGAACTGGAAGGAAAGGAGGAGGAATTGGCTTTGGGGGTGACCAGTGAAATATACCTGTTGTTAAAGCCTACTGGTATTGTAAGTATAAAAGCAAAGCTTGCTTGCATATAATAATGTAGTGTAATGTCTTAGTGTGGGGTGGGAAGAATGCAATACATGACCTTGTATGAGGAACAAATCATGTTATTTTTGGAGCACGTGCTCTAAAGCCGTGTTCACATTGGCAGTTTTGAAGTGACTCAAATCCTATTTATTTGCATATCTGAATCGAATCTGTTCTTTTTCTTGCAGTCTGACCAACCAAAAAGCACATGGAATCGGATTTTTAAGCCACGTTTGGTTTGAAGTCAGATACAAATCTGATTCCTGGCCATGTGACTTGTGTCTGAACGGTCAAATCTGATTTATTTGCCCTCAAGTGGTTTTTAGACTGTTATTTGGAATATCTTGTCAAATCAAATCACATTTTTATGTATGCTAGCAACTCTGTTGACAGTTTGACACGAACTTGTGGTAGCTAACTAGCTTGTTAATTGTTTACAAAAAAATGGTGAATGTGCTAGAAAGCTAGCCAGCTAGCTAGTTGACTGCTGTGGCTAGCTAGCTAGTTGACTGCTGTGGCTAGCTAGCTAGTTGACTGCTGTGGCTAGCTAGCTAGTTGACTGCTGTGGCTAGCTAGCTAGTTGACTGCTGTGGCTAGCTAGCTATGGGAATACCCCTTTTCAGTTTCAGACAAATGCCTACCTCTCACTTGTTTTTAATAGATGTATGGGTCCCACTACTGGGCTAACTGTGTGGCAGCAGCACCTCTGTCATCCTGATTTCACTGACTGATGGTTAAGGGCTTTGAGGTCTCTCGCACTCGCTCTCTCTCGCTCTCTCCCGCTCTGAGCCCCTGTGTATGTTTGTGTAAGACTGCTTGTGAAGCCTGTAATTGAGTGTGTCCACCCACCTCTCTGCAGCAGAATCAGTCAAGGGAAGAAGGCTTCTTTCTTTTGTGACACACACTTCGGCTGCAGTGCCATCATCCATTCCTATGCAAACCATACACCAAAGATCACCCTTTTTGCTGGTGCACACAAACATGACACGCACACAAACATGACACGCACACACACACACACACACACACACACACACACACACAAACCCTCCATCTCTACCCACTATGCAGTGGAGACCTAATGCACATACATACACACTATCTAAAAGCAATCAAACCTCAGAGCTAATGTGAATTCCTGGGAACCGGAGCCAGAACATACAGATGTAGGATCTTAATCTGATCACCCTGATGCAGGAGAGCTTTCCTGCAATGCAAGAAATGTAAAACTTGTAGTAAAACTTGTAGTATTTGTGGTCTAAAAAGGCAAACTGTCTTAAATGAAGATCCAAAATCTGTATGCTCTAACCTCATCTCCCCACTGTGCTTAATAACAGTTCAGTTGGGCCTATTTTATCTGCTGAATGGTGACAAAAGTTGTATTTCATTACCCCATAAATGTGGCAACAGTGTGACCTCATGGAATGCACTCTCTCTCTCTGGCGTGTGTGTGTGTGTGTGTGTGTGTGTGTGTGTGTGTGTGTGTGTGTGTGTGTGTGTGTGTGTGTGTGTGTGTGTGTGTGTGTGTGTGTTCGTGCGTGCGTGCGTGTGCGCGTGCGTATGGGGAAGGTAGGCATGCGGATTTGTTGCCATCCCGCTGAGCAGTACCTAACTAAAATAGCATACTAAGAAAAAAACAGAATGTGGAACCACAGGGTGAGATGATTGACATGCCTTGTATTCTTTCCCCTGTGTGCAAGTTAATGACTGCAATGCTATTTCAGGAAGTGATAAGATGTGGTTTTCCTGGTGAAAGGGGGTTATTGCAAGACTGACAGTTGTATCAGCTGCTTGTTGTCTGTGGGTTTTTATCAGTCACATCCCATACGGTAATTTGTATTTATTTCAAATACATGTATATTTGTTACATCTTTGCTCAACTGCATGTAAAGCCTTTAAATGTATTCCAGATATGCATGTACATACATTTTGAATCTTTGCTCAAATGCTTGGCAATTTTCCAGAAATGCATGGCTATGACATCTAGTCTACATGGTGGCCAAAGTGCTTCCTAATTTGACTTCTTAAATGACTCTTTATGTATAGATCAATAGAGATACTTTTTCTGGCCACCAAGCCAAAACGTTGGCAGTGATATATAATTAAAATTCGGATGGTGAGGAAAAAAATGGTCATCTGAATCAGGGTTAGTTTGGCAGCTGAGGTTAAAGAGGAGAGATTATGATAGAGGAACCCAAGTCTAGATTTAACTTTAGCCTGCAGATTTGGTATGTGCTGAGAGAAGGACAGTGTACCATCTAGCCATACTCCCAAGTACTTGTATGAGGTGACTACCTCAAGCTCTAAACCCTCAGAGGTAGTAATCACGCCTGTGAGGAGAGGGGCATTCTTCTTACCAAACCACATTACCTTTGTTTTAGAGGTGTTCAGAACAAGGTTAAGGGTAGAGAAGGCCTGTTGGACACTAAGAAAGCTTTGTTGTAGAGCATTTAACACACAATATCCGGGGAGGGGCCAGCTGAGTATAAGGCTGTATCATCTGCATATAAATGGATGAGAAAGCTTCCTACTGCCTGAGCTATGTTGTTGATGTAAATTGAGAAGAGTGTGGGGCCTAGGATTGAGCCTTGGGGTACTCCTTTGGTGACACAAAGTGGATGAGACAGCAGATTTTCTGACTTTATACACTGCACTCTTTGAGATAGGTAGTTAGCAAACCAGGCCAAAGACCCCTCAGAGACAACAATACTCCTTAGCTGGCCCACAAGAATGGAATGGTCTACCGTATCAAAAGCTTTGGCCAAGTCAATAAAAATAGCAGCACAATATTGATTAGAATCAAGGGCAATGGGGACATCATTGAGAACTTTTAAGGTTGTAGTGACACATCCATAACCTGAGCGGAAACCATATTGCATACCAGAGAGAACTCTATAGACATCAAGAAAGTCAGTTGATTATTAACAAGTTTTTCCAAAACCTTTGATAAACAGGGCGAAATAGAAATAGGCCTATAACAATTAGGATCAGATTGATCTCCCTCTTTTAAAATAAAGGACGAACCGTGTCTGCCTTCCAAGCAATGGGAACCTCCCCAGAAAGTAGAGACAGGTTAAACAGGTCGGAGATAGGCTTGGCGATGATAGGGGCAGCAACGTTAAAGAAGAAAGGGTCTAAACCATCTGACACAGATGTTTTTTTGGGGGTCAAGTTTCAGGAGCTCCTTTAGCACCTTGGACTCAGTGACTGCCTGCAAGGAGAAATGTTGTTGCGGGGCAGGGAAAAAGAGGAAGAAGCATTGGGGATAGTCGCATTAGAAGGGGTGGGAGATAAGGAAATGTTGGACGGGCAAGGAGGCATGTCTGAGCCAAATAGGAATCCTGACTTAATGAAGTGGTGGTTAAAGAGCTCAGCCATGTGCTTTGTTGTCAGTAACAACCACATCATCAATTTTAAGGGACATGGGCAGCTGTGAGGAGGAGGTTTTATTCTTCAGGTCTTTAACCATTTTCCAGAACTTCTTGGGGTTAGACCCACAGAGAGAGGACTATACTTTATAGTCAACATGGTCTCATTAGAATATGTCAGAATAGTGATGCTGAACCATTGTAGTTATACTGTATGTCACTTGATCTGTTGGTTTGCTGGAGTATGCTGTTTTCAAATGTAACCTAACCACAATCCATCAGTATCCAGACATGTTATTGTTCTAATTCCATTGTTTTGTTTTAGTCAACATTTCCTGTATACTTCCTGGATATCTTGCATAACTAGATCAGAGCGACATACTGGCAACCATTCAAACCCTGCAAATTTTTTTTTGCTTCCTTACTATGCTCTCATTTCTTTGTACAGGAGTTGCATTTCTTGGGTGAAATGTGTTTCTGTGCCAAAACCTTTAATCTTCTCTATCTTCACCTTCTTTGTTTTGTGCCCAGGAGTGCATCTAAATTGGGAAGAGAGGGTAGAGGACAAAGAACACTGGGAAACCAGAGGAAGAGAGGAGGAGGAGAAAAATGGAGGCCATATCTTTAGATCAATCTGCGACGGTGGATGAGCTGGTGGAAGCATGCATCCAAGCCTTTGGTCAGTCAGTCTCTTTATTTGTCCATGAGCACTCAAATATACATGCTACTCAATGTCTAAATCAACAACATATACTCTTTGTGCAATCAGAATAACATTTCCAGGAACAGATTGCAAGGAGAAGAAGATAAATAATATACCGTTTCCCATATGTCCATGCACCACCTGAAGTAGCTAATGTTGTCGGTCTCAAATCAATAAGAATTAGTTGTCTTATTTGCAGTAAGACTTGTAAAATGTGTCTAAAAGGACTTACAGGGGCTGTTGAGTGATGAGCACTGCGTCTGTCCTCTTTCAGATGAGACGGGCACTTTGAAGGACCCCTCCCTAGTGCGTATGTTTCTTATGATGCACCCTTGGTACCTTCCCTCCACCGACATGGCAAAGAAACTACTGCTCAAGTATCCTCCCATTTTTATTTGACCTTTATTTAACTAGGCAAGTCAGTTAAGAACAAATTCTTATTTTCAATGACGGCCTAGGAACAGTGGCAGAACGACAGATTTGTCAGCTTGGGGAGTTGAACTTGCAACCTTCCGGTTACTAGTCCAGCGCTCTAACCACTAGGCACCTGCTTACGGCTTATCACGTCTTGTCAGCTACTGTAAGATCAACAGATACTCTTTAAGGTGCCAGTGAATGGAATGGAAAGGGTAAGATGGATGGGATGTTCCTAGCGGGCAAAACTGGTTGCGATGATGTCTTTTGTTGTCAGGCCATGGTCAGGTTGTGTGCTGATTGTAGTAAAAGGATGTTTTAGTAGATGTTTTATGTACCTTAACTGTTGATCAGATCACAGGAGGACAGCTGCACTGCTGAGCTCAGGACAAGAATCTGCCACTTGGTGAAGTAAGACACGTTCACAATTGCTTTTGTTAATAGGTTGGGGATGTTTCTTAATTGCTTACCTCTCCCTCACTATGTCTCTGTGTTTCTCTCTTTCCCTTCCCTCCCTCTCTCCCTCTCTCTAGGTACTGGATCAGTGAGTTCCCAGCGGAGTTCAATCTAAACCCAGAGCTGGCAGAGCAGATCAAAGACCTCAAGGACCTCTTGACCACTGAGGGGAACGAGCGCCAGAGTCAGCTCATCGACATCGACAGCGTGTACGTGTCCCCACTTTACACTTCACTAAAGTGTGTGTGTTTGTGTCTATGAAGTGTGTCCCCTTTCTACTGTAATTTCTCCCTCCCCCAGCTTCCACCAGTGTGTAAGTGTCCCCATGTTACACACATTTCAAAGTGATTTTGCCGTATAAGAAATACTCAACGGAGATCTAAAAAACAAAACCGCATTAAAACAGACAAAGGTTTATAAAACAGCAGGACGTTCAGTGCCTATGTTCCCAGGCCTATTTTCTTTACGGGTCATCTGTCTGTCTGTGACCCTGGTATCCCTAGTTGGTCATTAGGGTATATCTATTGCTATGGTGTGCTTTCATGGGACAGCAGAGTTTCATAAACAGTTGTATTTCTTCTCTTGCATCTTCTGTGGTGTCTTCTTTCTTCCTAGTTTCATTGCGGAGACTTGATTCAGCATGCTGAATTTTGTTAGCTTGGGATGCAAAACTGAATATCGCTCTGTTTCAGAAATATAGTGAAACAATGCATTATTAAATTTGGATTCCAGGTTTGTATTTTGTGTGCTCGGCTTATATAAGACAGTAACCTTGTGTGCTTTTTGTCCCTCTCAGGCCGTCATACAAGTGGAAGCGTCAGGTGACCCAGAGGCAGCCATCCATGTCTAAGAAGAGGAAGATGTCTCTGCTGTTTGACCACCTGGACTCCAGTGAGCTTGCCACACACCTCACCTACCTGGAGTACAAGTCCTTCTGCAAGATACTGGTATGTGGGGCTGTGGGGAGCAGTGTGTCTGTCCACCAGATCTGGGTTCAAATAATATTTGTTTTCTTTCAGATTCTTAAACCTGCACTTGACTGAGCTTGCCTAGTGGAATGGAACTAATGGAATTGTCCCAAAAGTGAAAGTCCCAAAAGTGAAAAGCCCATCTATCTGGCACTCCAGGCAGGCTCCATGAAACACTCAAAGTATTTGAAAGAAAACACATACTCTTTGAACCCTGGTTTGTTGTCCAAACTGCCTTTTGCATTGGTCATTCAACATGCTGACTTATATGTGAGTTTAACAGCTTCTGTAGGCCCACTGAATACATTACCCCCCCACTCCCCCCCCCCCCCCCCCCCCCCCAGTTCCAGGACTACCACAGCTTTGTGATGCATGGCTGCACGGTAGACAACCCCATCCTGGAGCGCTTCATCACCCTCTTCAACAGTGTGTCTCAGTGGATCCAGCTGATGGTGCTCAGCAAGCCCACCGCCCCCCAGAGGGCTGCAGTCATCTCCCACTTCATCAGGGTGGCTCAGGTATGTAGGCTGGGGCACATTGGGGTTTTTCTTATATTATACAGTCTTGTTCTGAGGGAAGCTATTAGTCTGAGTGACAGTCTGTTTGTTCTATTATGTCATCTACTTGTCACGCATTGTCATGTTTGGTTGGACAATGACAGCAATGGAGCTGGCAAGAGCACAAACAGATCTGGGACCAGGCTAGGACGCTCCGTCTCCAGGGCCGCAGCAAATGTGACTGGTTAGTAGGAAAGTCATGTGACTGGTTCAATTCAGACAAATAATCCCACTTGGTTATGGTTAGGGTAAGGGGTTGGTTCCTGGGCCACTTAAAGCAGTGACATGGATCGTAGTAAAGCCTCAGGGGTTGAGATGAGAGAAGAGTTCTGTCATGGAGAGGGATAGGGAGGACAGGGAGGGAGATGCCAAACTACCCTTACACAAAACCGGTGGTTACGCTTCGATTGTTATGAACGGTGTTCGTAGACAATTATTGCCCATTATTCCTTACAGAACTCATCCAAGTGTGCTTACCAGTAGTGTTATTTTCACAGTACTGCTACTACCAGACGGGAGGCTATATTTGGATTTGTTAGAGAAGAAAGTTTAGAAGAATGTTTGGAGTGTGCCTCCCTCATCCCCCAACGCCACTCTCTCCTCTCCAAAACCAACTCTTCATGATTTATTCACTGACGCCACAGTAGGCTCACCCCCACCCCCCACACCCCTTTCTCAACCCTTCTCTGACAAATATGCCCAAGCTCAAATATCCCAGCTGGGTGCTCGCTAGCTAGTTTAGCACCCCGACTGAGTTTGCTAAATAAAACACTTTGCCTTCCGAAATATTCAAGGATCAAAGAATTCTCTCTCTCAGTTATTTGGAATAGTGAGAAAAAAATAAGATATATATATATATATATATATATATATATATATATATATATATATATATATATATCCACCTAAAAGTTGGGTGGGAGTATTTTCCAAAGCTGTGATCCCACTCCAATAGACCCCAGGGAAGGGTTACCTCCTTCCTGCTTCCTCGCTCTCCTTTCACACCCTCGCTCCTCTGTCACTCTGCATATCCTCCCTACCACAGCAGTATTCCTTTATTCATCTATCTTCTGATTTATTCCGGGTTTCGTCTGAATTAGCTAATTTTCTCTGGAGTCTTTCTTGCCTTTATTTTCTCTCTTCTCTCTCCCGTAACGTCTCATCATTATCCGTTGGCTTTTTCCCATACATCCCTTTTTGTTTGTCAACATATTGCTTGCCTGTAGTTCCCATCATACAGTGGGGCAAAAAAGTATTTAGTCAGCCACCAATTGTGCAAGTTCTCCCACTTAAAAAGATGAGAGGCCTGTAATTTTCATCATAGGTACACTTCAACTAGACAAAATGAGAGAAAAAAAATCCAGAAAATCACATTTTAAATTAATTTATTTGCAAATTATGGTGGAAAATAAGAATTTGGTCACCTACAAACAAGCAAGATTTCTGGCTCTCACAGACCTGTAACTTCTTCTTTAAGAGGCTCCTCTGTTCTTCACTCGTTACCTGTATTAATGGCACCTGTTTGAACTTGTTATCAGTATAGAAGACACCTGTTATCAGTATAGAAGATACCTGTCCACAACCTCAAACAGTCACACTCCAAACTCCACTATGGCCAAGACCAAAGAGCTGTCAAAGGACACCAGAAACAAAATTGTAGACCTGCACCAGGCTGGGAAGACTGAATCTGCAATAGGTAAGCAGCTTGGTTTGAAGAAATCAACTGTGGGAGCAATTATTAGGAAATGGAAGACATACAAGACCACTGATAATCTCCCTCGATCTGGGGCTCCACGCAAGATCTCACCCCATGGGGTCAAAATGATCACAAGAACGGTGAGCAAAAATCCCAGAACCACACGGGGGGACCTAGTGAATGACCTGCAGAGAGCTGGGACCAAAGTAACAAAACCTACCATCAGTAACACACTACGCCGCCAGGGACTCAAATCCTGCAGTGCCAGACGTGTCCCCCTGCTTAAGCCAGTACATGTCCAGGCCCGTCTGAAGTTTGCTAGAGAGCATTTGGATGATCCAGAAGAAGATTGGGAGAATGTCATATGGTCAGATGAAACCAAAATATAACTTTTTGGTAAAAACTCAACTCGTGTTTGGAGGACAAAGAATGCTGAGTTGCATCCAAAGAACACCATACCTACTGTGAAGCATGGGGGTGGAAACATCATGCTTCGGGGCTGTTTTTCTGCAAAGGGACCAGGACGACTGACCCGTGTAAAGGAAAGAATGAATGGGGCCATGTATCTTGAGATTTTGAGTGAAAACCTCCTTCCATCAGCAAGGGCATTGAAGATGAAACGTGGCTGGGTCTTTCAGCATGACAATGATCCTAAACACACCGCCCGGGCAACGAAGGAGTGGCTTCGTAAGAAGCATTTCAAGGTCCTGGAGTGGCCTAGCCAGTCTCCAGATCTCAACCCCATAGAAAATCTTTGGAGGAAGTTGAAAGTCCATGTTGCCCAGCAACAGCCCCAAAACATCACTGCTCTAGAGGAGATCTCCCTCTTGACCACTGAGGGGAACGAGCGCCAGAGTCAGCTCATCGACAGCGTGTACGTGTCCCCACTTTACACTTCACTAAAGTGTGTGTGTTTGTGTCTATGAAGTGTGTCCCCTTTCTACTGTAATTTCTCCCTCCCCCAGCTTCCACCAGTGTGTAAGTGTCCCCATGTTACACACATTTCAAAGTGATTTTGCCGTATAAGAAATACTCAACGGAGATCTAAAAAACAAAACCGCATTAAAACAGACGAAGGTTTATAAAACAGCAGGACGTTCAGTGCCTATGTTCCCAGGCCTATTTTCTTTACGGGTCATCTGTCTGTCTGTGACCCTGGTATCCCTAGTTGGTCATTAGGGTATATCTATTGCTATGGTGTGCTTTCATGGGACAGCAGAGTTTCATAAACAGTTGTATTTCTTCTCTTGCATCTTCTGTGGTGTCTTCTTTCTTCCTAGTTTCATTGTGGAGACTTGATTCAACATGCTGAATTTTTTTTCTCTCATTTTGTCTGTCATAGTTGAAGTGTACCTATGATGAACATTTCAGGCCTCTCATCTTTTTAAGTGGGAGAACTTGCACAATTGGTGGCTGACTAAATACTTTTTTGCTTCACTGTACATCAGATATTGTATATGCCAGTCATTAAGTTGTTTGTTACAATGCCTCACACACACAGCTTTAATGCAGAACATCACTTATGTCACACAGTGGAACGCTTCGGCATATCGACAAGGGACGCTGATATTCCCTGTGCTATTGATACCTGTCACTGTTAGTCAGTGTCACTGTTAGTCGGTCTTTATACAGCAGTTTAGTAGAGCCTCCAGCCTGAAAGGCTACCACAGAGCTTTGCCCATTGATTGGAGCGACCGGGCGGGTATTTGAGCTTAACCAAATAATGCCCGCTGGCAGTCCTTCCAAACAGCTGCGACCCCATTGATTTTCACTGGATGTCATGTGGGCTGAAGGGCAAGGCTTTGCCCCTACGGAGCTCCATTCACAAAGTACTACTGTAACGGTGACACAATGATTAGAATGTGTGCTGCTCTGCCTACTGTTTCAATGGTATTATTAGACAAGACCCTGCAATATTCTAGTGTAGCCAAGGAGTGCCTCTTACTGCTTCTCTCTCTGTGTGTGTGTGTGTGTGTGTGTGACCTTCCCAGGATTTTTGTTGTCTATCCACTCCCCTCTCCCTCTAATTTTTCTCTCTCTCTCTCTCTTCTTCTCCTGGCTCCTTATCAATCTTTCTCCCACTTCTCCTCCTCAGTCTCTCTCTCTATCTCTCTCTCTTCTTCTTCTCCTGGCTCCTTATCAATCTTTCTCCCACTTATCCTCCTCTCTCTCTCTCTCTCTCTCTCTCTCTCTCTCTCTCTCTCTCTCTCTCTCTCTCTCTTCCCCTCCTGGCTCCTTATCAATCTTTCTCCCACTTCTCCTCCTCAGTCTCTCTCTCTCTCTTCTTCTCCTGGCTCCTTATCAATCTTTCTCCCACTTCTCCTCAGTCTCTCTCTCTCTTCTTCTCCTGGCTCCTTATCAATCTTTCTCCCACTTCTCCTCAGTCTCTCTCTCTCTCTCTTCTTCTCCTGGCTCCTTCCTTATCAATCTTTCTCCCACTTATCCTCCTCAGTCTCTCTCTCTCTCTCTCTCTCTCTCTCTCTCTCTCTCTCTCTCTCTCTCTCTCCTTCTCCTGGCTCCTTATCAATCTTTCTCCCACTTCTCCTCCTCAGTCTCTCTCTCTCTCTTCTTCTCCTGGCTCCTTATCAATCTTTCTCCCACTTCTCCTCCTCAGTTTCTCTCTCTCTCTTCTTCTCCTGGCTCCTTATCAATCTTTCTCCCACTTCTCCTCCTCAGTCTCTCTCTCTCTCTCTCTTCTTCTCTTGGCTCCTTATCAGTCTTTCTCCCACTTCTCCTCCTCAGTCTCTCTCTCTCTCTCTTCTTCTCCTGGCTCCTTATCAATCTTTCTCCCACTTCTCCTCCTCAGTCTCTCTCAAATCCTTGTTGTCACTGGCTCTTACACCTATACTTCTCTTTTTTCCCCATGTCTCTCTCTCTTGATGTTTCTCTCACACAGTGCTGCGTGTCTGTCTCTCTGAATGTTTACATTTTTCTGTCTGTTAATCATTTAGAGTTCAGGTAGGTGTTCAGGTAGGTCTAGGCTTGTTCATCATTTGAGGTTCAGGTAGGTCTAGGCTAGTTAATTATTTGGAGTTCAGGTAGGTCTAGGCTAGTTCATCATTTGGAGTTCAGGTAGGTGTTCCGGTAGGTCTAGGCTAGTTAATCATTTTGAGTTCAGGTAGGTCTAGGCTAGTTAATCATTTGGAGTTCAGGTAGGTCTAGGCTAGTTAATCATTTGGAGTTCAGCTAGGTCTAGGCTAGTTAATTATTTGGAGTTCAGGTAGGTGTTCAGGTAGGTCTAGGCTTGTTCATCATTTGGAGTTCAGGTAGGTCTAGGCTAGTTAATTATTTGGAGTTCAGGTAGGTCTAGGCTAGTTCATCATTTGGAGTTCAGGTAGGTGTTCAGGTAGGTCTAGGCTAGTTAATAATTTTGAGTTCAGGTAGGTCTAGGCTAGTTAATCATTTAGAGTTCAGGTAGGTCTAGGCTTGTTCATCATTTGGAGTTCAGGTACGTCTAGGCTAGTTCATCATTTGGAGTTCAGGTAGGTGTTCAGGTAGGTCTAGGCTAGTTAATCATTTTGAGTTCAGGTAGGTCTAGGCTAGTTAATCATTTGGAGTTCAGGTAGGTCTAGGCTAGTTAATAATTTTGAGTTCAGGTAGGTCTAGGCTAGGTAATCATTTAGAGTTCAGGTAGGTCTAGGCTAGTTAATCATTTGGAGTTCAGGTAGGTCTAGGCTAGTTAATCATTTGGAGTTCAGGTAGGTCTAGGCTAGTTAATCATGTGGAATTCAGGTACAGTAGCAAACTAAGGAAAGTAGGAGGGGTAAGACTACATCTCTCTCCATCTTCTCATCTCTCTCCCGTAGAAACTGCTCCAGCTTCAGAACTTCAACACTCTGATGGCCGTGGTGGGGGGGCTCAGTAACAGCTCTATATCTCGCCTCAAAGACACCCAATCACACATCAGCAACGAGACCAACAAGGTGAACTAACATCTCATGCCTTATCTACACTCCATGCTATCGCTTTACAAACAACCTGGTGTTACCACCACTATTACTATCTGAAAACAGAAAGGATAAAGAAACACATTAACCCACATATGCCCCATCCTCTTCCTCTTCTCCTTCACCCTTCCTCCCTCCTTCATCCATCCATGCCCTCAGGTGTTCAACAGCCTGATCGAACTGGTGACGTCGTGCGGCAACTACAGCCAGTACCGGCGTCGCTTCTCCGACTGCACAGGCTTCCGTTTTCCTATCCTGGGCGTGCACCTCAAGGACCTGATCGCCGTGCACGTGGCGCTGTCCGACTGGGCCGACCCGGGCAAGAGCAGGGTCAACCTGGCCAAGAGCCAACAGCTGTATGTTATCCTCCAGGAGTTGGCTCTGATCCAGACCACGCCACCCAGCATCGATGCCAACACAGACCTACTTAACCTACTTACGGTTAGTGTCACATAGCCTGGTTCCAGATCTGTTTGCGCTGTCTTGCCAAGTTTGCAAACCTATGGCAATTATCTATTACCATGGTGAACTAGAGAACAAGAATATGCATAATTGACAATGAAATAATATGGTTTTGTATGCAGGAATTACCTTCAGTTAAGGACTTCCAAGAAAATGTTAATGAGAGAGAGGTTGGAGCTTAATTGGCAGTTAAGAACGTATTTTATATATACAATGCCTTGCAAAACTATTCGGCCCCCTTGAACTTTGTGACCTTTTGCCACATTTCAGGCTTCAAACATAAAGATATAAAACTGTATTTTTTTGTGAAGAATCAACAACAAGTGGGACACAATCATGAAGTGGAACGACATTTATTGGATATTTCAAACTTTTTTAACAAATCAAAAACTGAAAAATTGGGCGTGCAAAATTATTCAGCCCCCTTAAGTTAATACTTTGTAGCGCCACCTTTTGCTGCGATTACAGCTGTAAGTCGCTTGGGGTATGTCTCTATCAGTTTTGCACATCGAGAGACTGAAATTTTTTCCCATTCCTCCTTGCAAAACAGCTCGAGCTCAGTGAGGTTGGATGGAGAGCATTTGTGAACAGCAGTTTTCAGTTCTTTCCACAGATTCTCGATTGGATTCAGGTCTGGACTTTGACTTGGCCATTCTAACACCTGGATATGTTTATTTTTTAACCATTCCATTGTAGATTTTGCTTTATGTTTTGGATCATTGTCTTTTTGGAAGACAAATCTCCGTCCCAGTCTCAGGTCTTTTGCAGACTCCATCAGGTTTTCTTCCAGAATGGTCCTGTATTTGGCTCCATCCATCTTCCCATCAATTTTAACCATCTTCCCTGTCCCTGCTGAAGAAAAGCAGGCCCAAACCATGATGCTGCCACCACCATGTTTGACAGTGGGGATGGTGTGTTCAGCTGTGTTGCTTTTACGCCAAACATAACGTTTTGCATTGTTGCCAAAAAGTTCAATTTTGGTTTCATCTGACTAGAGCACCTTCTTCCACATGTTTGGTGTGTCTCCCAGGTGTCTTGTGGCAAACTTGAAACAACACCTTTTATGGATATCTTTAAGAAATGGCTTTCTTCTTGCCACTCTTCCATAAAGGCCAGATTTGTGCAATATACGACTGATTGTTGTCCTATGGACAGAGTCTCCCACCTCAGCTGTAGATCTCTGCAGTTCATCCAGAGTGATCATGGGCCTCTTGGCTGCATCTCTGATCAGTCATCTCCTTGTATGAGCTGAAAGTTTAGAGGGACGGCCAGGTCTTGGTAGATTTGCAGTGGTCTGATACTCCTTCCATTTCAATATTATCGCTTGCACAGTGCTCCTTGGGATGTTTAAAGCTTGGGAAATCTTTTTGTATCCAAATCCGGCTTTAAACTTCTTCACAACAGTATCTCGGACCTGCCTGGTGTGTTCCTTGTTCTTCATGATGCTCTCTGCGCTTTTAACGGACCTCTGAGACTATCACAGTGCAGGTGCATTTATACGGAGACTTGATTACACACAGGTGGATTGTATTTATCATCATTAGTCATTTAGGTCAACATTGGATCATTCAGAGATCCTCACTGAACTTCTGGAGAGAGTTTGCTGCACTGAAAGTAAAGGGGCTGAATAATTTTGCACGCCCAATTTTTCAGTTTTTGATTTGTTAAAAAAGTTAGAAATATCCAATAAATGTCGTTCCACTTCATGATTGTGTCCCACTTGTTGTTGATTCTTCACAAAAAAATACAGTTTTATATCTTTATGTTTGAAGCCTGAAATGTGGCAAAAGGTCGCAAAGTTCAAGGGGGCCGAATACTTTCGCAAGGCACTGTATATATATGTGTGTGTGTGTGTGTGTGGGTGTGTGTGAGATATATATATATATATATATATATATATATATATACAGTAATCTACCACAAATGAATGGAATCAATGATGGCGTGTGGCTAAGAGGAGGACTGTCACTCAAAATTAGGGAATATATTGAAAGTGACCTGTTGGGAGTGCAAGGATGGAGAGGGAGCTTGATGGCCTAATAGGAATTGCAAATTCCAATAGGTTCCACTGGGAAATAGCTAATAACTACCTCGAAAGGGCATTCAGATTTCTGCTATTCAAATGTATTCCAACTTATGTTCCTCTGATGATAATGCTTATTTTACACCGTTAGACTGTGATATTGCTATGTCATTTCCATTCCAGTGAAAAGTGATAGTGAATACTCTCATGATTCCTGTGTGTTCTTCTGGCCAGGTACTGCACTCTGGCTTGCACAGTGAAAAACTATTCTCTATTTCTGGTTTTCAGCTACCCAGTGGGCAAAAACTGGTTGAATCAACATTGTTTCCATTAAAATTCAACATCCAAGAACAACGTGTCATAACATAAGGGAATTTAGTGTTTTTCTTTTTCACCCAGCACTTAACCTAAATCCAATGTCATGGTGACATTAGTGTTGAATTCACGTTAGTTGACAACTCAACCAAATGTAAATAAAATCTAGACATTGAGCTGACGTCTGTGCACACACACACACACACACACACACACACACACACACACACACATTCTTAATTGCCATTCATGATTCAACCTCCCCTATCACCCACTTCCTATTGGGATATGTAAAGGTTGATTTCCTGTCAGGTGCCTTTATTAGCCCGGTTATCTAGAGGGAGATCGATACCGCCAGGTGCTGTTTGAGTTGCACCCCCCCTTGCCCCTCAGAACAGCCTCAATTTGTCAGGGCATGGACTCCACATGGTGTTGAAAGCGTTCCACAGGGATGCTGGCCCATGTTGACTCCAATGCTTCCCACTGTTGTGTCAAGTTGGCTGGATGTCCTTTGGGTGGTGGACCATTCTTGATACACACGGGAAACTGTTGAGCGTGAAAAACCCAGCAGTGTTGCAGTTCGACACAAACCGATGCGCCTGGTACCTAGTACCATACCCCGTTCAAAGGCATTTACATCTGTTGTCTTGCCCATTCACCCTCTGAATGGCACACATACACAATCCATGTCTCAAGGCTTAAAAATACATATTTAACCTGTCTCCTCCCCTTTATCTACACTGATTGAAGTGGATTTAACAAGTGACATCTTGTTCACCTGGTCAGTCTATGTCATGGAAAGAGGAGGTGTTCTTGAATGTTTTGTACCTGCTCGTCAAACATCACATTCCAAAATCCTGGGCATTTCATGGCTGAGCTGTTGTTGCTCCTAGACGATTCCACTTCTTGATAACATCACTTACAGTTGACCAGGGCAGCTCTAGCAGGGCAGAAATGTTGACGAACTGATTTTGTTGGAAAGGTGGCATCCTATGACAGTGCCACTTTGAAAGTCACTGAGCTCTTCAGTACGGGCCATTCTCCTGTCAATGTTTGTCTATGGAGATCGCATGGCTGTGTGCTCAATTGTTTTCAGACCTGTCAGCAACAGGTGTGGCTGAAATAGGCAAATCCACAAACCTTTGTATATATAGTGTATATCAACAAATACAATTATACACATCAAATATAATAATCAGGTAACAGTTGAGAAATTAAATATTCAAGGCCTCATGTGTATGACATGGCTATTGTGTGTCTAATATTATGACAGGCCAGGGTTTAATCTGCAGCAATATGTCTACGTTTTCTCCTAAAATAATGCAGATTCTCTCCTGAACTGGTAGTTCAACAAATCCATTCTTTCTTCAAATTTCAGGAGATAAAAAGCTCTGATTGGAGCAGTGGAGGACGTGTTGATCATTCTCTAGTTCATCTGACCGGCCATGTTTTTTAATGGCGCCATGTCTCTTTGGCCAGGCTAAGATCCGTCTTTACATTGTTCATGTCTTCGTTTGTTTGAATTCTTTGATCTTGACGAGGTGTTGTGCTATTTTGAAATCTATATTTATAATTTGGTAACATTGAAGTTTGTGATGAAATTGAATTTCATTTAGCCAATAATTAGTGCTTGTATTTTGGTTATAGATTTCTATTGGTTTGCATTTGGTTATTGATGGTTGAGGGGGTGCGGTGTTTGAATAAGAACGCTTTGTGATGATAACATTCTGGATCACAGTGTGTTAGGTTAGGTATTTCTGTACACACCTAGAATATTTAAAAACAATTCCAGGTGTAAAATTTCAGTGGGGCAATTATCCCATGATGTATATTTTAAATTGGAAGGGGGTCCCCAAAATTAGCTGCCACATAGCAGGATTTAAGTTATGACGGACTAAAATGATAATTGGTGGGTTGAATGTGGACAGGGTATTTTTTTTTATTGCAAAATATGCTCTGTGTGCTTTCTTTTTTTATTTTTATTAGAGACTCTGTTGACAGCCATTAATGAGTTGAAGGACACCTGTGGAAGTTTGCTAAGAAGTGGTCGATACTCAATCATATAATTCACTGGCTTTATACGGTTTATTCAACTTCAGACTTCGTTTGGATAGCTGTTAGAAGATGGAGTTAAAAGTCAATGCGTTTGTGAAACCATGGCAATACGGTTTACTGTGGAGAGCCAATGTTAACTCACCAAACAGGCTTTAAGCCTCCTTGTTCAATCAATAAATTTATTTAGGTTTATTCATGATCCTTAAAAGGAAAATGATTCCATTATTATTTATTCGATATGAGAGAGAGCTGTGATCCTCTGGAAACAACAATGCATTCTTCTTCTCCTCTCCTCTGTTGTCATGGTATCCACATGCAGTAGCTATATTCATCAAGTTGTCATGTTTTGCAGGTGTCTCTGGACCAGTACCACACGGAAGAGGAGATCTACCAGCTGTCTCTACAGAAAGAGCCACGCAGTGCTAAACCGGCGGTGAGAGCTAGGGGTCAATAGGGGCCAATGTGTCCTTCCAGCTTATATCTTATTGAACTTCTTCTATGTGTTCTTATAACTCCTATAGGAAGTCAACGTATTCTTGTTATAGTTTATAGGAAACGCATTTCTAATTGCACAGCTTCTAGGAAACCTAATCATGTGACTTGAACACTGTTGTTCTCAACTTTCATTGCTTCTAGGAAGTCTCTGGGGAACTCTCTCGTTTGGGAACTCTCTCTTCCCAGAACTATCTTTGCTGAAATGACAACAATTTCCGCTTTATAAGTCATTGATTTATGTTCCCGTCTTTTCATTGGTTTGGTAGAACTCCGGCTCCTCCCCTGCGCCTGCCCCCCAGCCATCGATGATTGACGAGTGGGCTGCGTCGGTGAAGCCCAAAGCCGACCCTGCGGTCATCAACAAACACATAGAGAAGATGGTGGATGTACGTTACGCTATGATTCTCACATCTAGCCTGGTTTAAACAGATTGAATGCTGTCCTCAATGGTGAGCGCAGCATTTAGTCTGGTTCAACTCACATCCAATTGATGGCTAATTACAACTTGTTGAGGCCATGTAATTGGCTTGGAACATAGTCGTTATCCTCACAGCTACCCTGTCATTAATACACAACGAGTCCCAGTCATGACAACCGTAGTACTCTGTTTTGATATGCTGTGGTGATGTGTGTTTCCTCGGTTACAGTCTGTCTTCAAGAACTTTGACACTGACGGGGACGGTCACATCTCCAGGGAGGAGTTTGAGATCATCAGGAACAACTTCCCCTATCTCAGCAAGTTTGGAGAACTGGACAAAAACCAGTGAGAGACAAAAGCAGCATCCCAGCAACTGTTAACCATCGGCTACGTAGCAACAGTCACGAATAACTGATATTGTAACCGTAGGCTACGTACAAGCAGTCACGAATAACTGATATTGTAACCGTAGGCTACGTAGCAACAGTCACGAATAACTGATATTGTAACCGTAGGCTACGTAGCAACAGTCACGAATAACTGATATTGTAACCGTAGGCTACGTAGCAACAGTCACGAATAACTGATATTGTAACCGTAGGCTACGTATCAACAGTCACGAATAACTGATATTGTAACCGTAGGCTACGTATCAACAGTCACGAATAACTGATATTGTAACCGTAGGCTACGTACAAGCAGTCACGAATAACTGATATTGTAACCGTAGGCTACGTAGCAACAGTCACGAATAACTGATATTGTAACCGTAGGCTACGTAGCAACAGTCACGAATAACTGATATTGTAACCGTAGGCTACGTAGCAACAGTCACGAATAACTGATATTGTAACCGTAGGCTACGTATCAACAGTCACGAATAACTGATATTGTAACCGTAGGCTACGTATCAACAGTCACGAATAACTGATATTGTAACCGTAGGCTACGTATTAACAGTCACGAATAACTGATATTGTAACCGTAGGCTACGTATTAACAGTCACGAATAACTGATATTGTAACCGTAGGCTACGTATTAACAGTCACGAATAACTGATATTGTAACCGTAGGCTACGTATTAACAGTCACGAATAACTGATATTGTAACCGTAGGCTACGTATTAACAGTCACGAATAACTGATATTGTAACCGTAGGCTACGTATTAACAGTCACGAATAACTGATATTGTAACCGTAGGCTACGTAGCAACAGTCACGAATAACTGATATTGTAACCGTAGGCTACGTATCAACAGTCACATATAACTGATATTGTAACCGTAGGCTACGTATTAACAGTCACGAATAACTGATATTGTAACCGTAGGCTACGTAGCAACAGTCACGAATAACTGATATTGTAACCGTAGGCTAAGTATCAACAGTCACATATAACCGATATTGTAACCGTAGGCTACGTATCAACAGTCACATATAACTGATATTGTAACCGTAGGCTACGTATCAACAGTCACATATAACTGATATTGTAACCGTAAGCTACGTATTAACAGTCACGAATAACTGATATTGTAACTGTAGGCTACGTAGCAACAGTCACGAATAACTGATATTGTAACCATATATGTTATAGTATAACACCATTAGATCAGGAAAGAGACACATCTTGTTAATCATCTCATTATCTCTTTCCCTCGCTCTCTCTTCCTCTCTCTCCCTCTCATTCTCGCTCTCCATTTCTCCCTCTCTCTCTCTCGCTCTCTATCCCTCCCCCTCTCTCTCTCCCTCCCCCTCTCTCTCGCTTCCTCTCGTCTTGCTCTCTCTCTCCCTCTCTCTCTCTCCCTTCCGCTCTGCCTCTCTCCCTTCCGCTCTGCCTCTCTCCCTTCCGCTCTGCCTCGCTCCCTTCCGCTCTGCCTCGCTCCCTTCCGCTCTGCCTCGCTCCCTTCCGCTCTGCCTCTCTCCCGTCCGCTCTGCCTCTCTCCCGTCCGCTCTGCCTCTCTCCCGTCCGCTCTGCCTCTCTCCCGTCCGCTCTGCCTCTCTCCCGTCCGCTCTGCCTCTCTCCCGTCCGCTCTGCCTCTCTCCCGTCCGCTCTGCCTCTCTCCCGTCCGCTCTCCCTCTCTCTCTCGCTCTCTCTCCCTCCCTCTTGCTCTCCCTCCCTCTTGCTCTCCCTCCCTCTTGCTCTCCCTCCCTCTTGCTCTCCCTCCCTCTTGCTCTCCCTCCCTCTCGCTCCCTCTCTCTCGCTCTCTCTCGCTCCCTCTCTCTCGCTCTCCCTATCCCTCTCTCTCGCTCTCCCTATCCCTCCCTCTCGCTCTCTATCCCTCCCTCTCGCTCTCTATCCCTCCCTCTCGCTCTCTATCCCTCCCTCTTGCTCTCTATCCCGCCCTTTTGCTCTCTATCCCTCCCTCTCTCTCTCTCCCTCCCGCTCTCCATCCCTCTCGCTCTTGCTCTCCCTCTTCCTCTTCCTCTCCCTCTATTCCTCCCTCTTCCTCTCCCTCTATCCCTCCCTCTTGCTCTCTATCCCACCCTCTTGCTCTCTATCCCACCCTCTCGCTCTCGTTCCCTCTCGCTCTCGTTCCCTCTCGCTCTCGTTCCCTCTCGCTCTCGTTCCCTCTCGCTCTCGTTCCCTCTCGCTCTCGTTCCCTCTCGCTCTCTCTCCCTCCCGCTCTCGTTCCCTCCCGCTCTCGTTCCCCCTCGTTCCCTCCCGCTCTCGTTCCCTCCCGCTCTCTCTCCCTTCCGCTCTCCCTCTCTCCCGTCCGCTCTCCCCTCTCTCCCTTCCGTTCTCCCTCACTTTCCCCCTCTATCCCTCTCGCTCTCTCTATCCCTCTCGCTCTCTCTATCCCTCTCGTTCTCTCTATCCCTCTCCCTCCCCTCTCTCTCATCCCCCTCGCTCTCGTTCCCTATCGCTCTCCATCACTCTCCCTCTCGCTCTCTCTTCCTCTCGCTTCCTCTCCCTCTCGCTCCATCTTGCTCTCTTGCTCCGTCTTGCTCTCTTGCTCCGTCTTGCTCTCTTGCTCCGTCTTGCTCTCTTGCTCCGTCTTGCTCTCTTGCTCCGTCTTGCTCTCTTGCTCCGTCTTGCTCTCTTGCTCCGTCTTGCTCTCTTGCTCCGTCTTGCTCTCTTGCTCCGTCTTGCTCTCTTGCTCCGTCTTGCTCTCTTGCTCCGTCTCGCTCTCTTGCTCCGTCTCGCTCTCTCGCTCCGTCTCGCTCTCTCGCTCCGTCTCGCTCTCTCGCTCCGTCTCGCTCTCTCTCGCTCCGTCTCGCTCTCGCTCTCTCCGTCTCGCTCTCTCTCTCTCCGTCTCGCTCTCTCTCTCTCCGTCTCGCTCTCTCTCTCTCCGTCTCGCTCGCTCTCTCTCTGTCTCGCTCGCTCTCTCTCCGTCTCGCTCTCTCTCCGTCTCGCTCGCTCTCTCTCCGTCTCGCTCGCTCTCGCTCCGTCTCGCTCGCTCTCGCTCCGTCTCGCTCGCTCTCGCTCCGTCTCGCTCGCTCTCGCTCCGTCTCGCTCGCTCTCTCTCCGTCTCGCTCGCTCTCTCTCCGTCTCGCTCGCTCTCTCTCCGTCTCGCTCGCTCTCTCTCCGTCTCGCTCGCTCTCTCTCCGTCTCGCTCGCTCTCTCTCCGTCTCGCTCGCTCTCTTTCTGTCTCGCTCTCTTTCTGTCTCGCTCTCCCTCCCTCTCTCTCTCTCCCTCGCTCTCTCTCTCCCTCTCGCTCTCTCTTCTTCTCCATCTACCTTCCGCTCTTGCTCTCCCTCGATCTCGCTCTCTCTTCGTTCTTCCTCTCGCTCGCTCTCTCCGTCTCGCTCACTCTCTCCGTCTCGCTCTCTCTCTCTCCGTCTCGCTCTCTCTCTCTCCGTCTCGCTCGCTCTCTCTCTCTCCGTCTCGCTCGCTCTCTCTCTCTCCGTCTCGCTCGCTCTCTCTCCGTCTCGCTCGCTCTCTCTCCGTCTCGCTCGCTCTCGCTCCGTCTCGCTCGCTCTCTCTCCGTCTCGCTCGCTCTCTCTCCGTCTCGCTCGCTCTCTCTCCGTCTCGCTCGCTCTCTTTCTGTCTTGCTCTCTTTCTGTCTCGCTCTCCCTCCCTCTCTCTCTCTCCCTCGCTCTCTCTCTCCCTCTCGCTCTCTCTTCTTCTCCATCTACCTTCCGCTCTTGCTCTCCCTCGATCTCGCTCTCTCTTCGTTCTTCCTCTCGCTCGCTCTCTCCGTCTCGCTCACTCTCTCCGTCTCGCTCTCTCTCTCTCCGTCTCGCTCGCTCTCTCTCTCCGTCTCGCTCGCTCTCTCTCCGTCTCGCTCGCTCTCGCTCCGTCTCGCTCGCTCTCGCTCCGTCTTGCTCGCTCTCGCTCCGTCTCGCTCGCTCTCTCTCCGTCTTGCTCGCTCTCTCTCCGTCTCGCTCGCTCTCTCTCCGTCTCGCTCGCTCTCTCTCCGTCTCGCTCGCTCTCTTTCTGTCTCGCTCGCTCTCTTTCTGTCTCGCTCTCTTTCTGTCTCGCTCTCCCTCCCTCTCTCTCTCTCCCTCGCTCTCTCTCTCCCTCTCGCTCTCTCTTCTTCTCCATCTACCTTCCGCTCTCCCTCTCCCTGTCTCGCTCGCTCTCTCTTCCTCTCCGTCTCGCTCGCTCTCTCTTCCTCTCCGTCTCGCTCGCTCTCGCTTCCTCTCCGTCTCCCTCCCGCACTCTCGCTCTTTCTCCGTCTCCCTCTCTCTTCCTGTCCGTCTCTCTCCCTCTCGCTCTCTCTCCGTCTCGCTCTCTCTTCCTCTCGCTCTCTTCCTCTCCGTCTCGCTCGCTCTCGCTTCCTCTCCATCTTGCTCTCGCTTCCTCTCCGCCTTGCTCTCTTTCACTCTCTCTTCCTCTCCATCTTGCTCTCTCCCTCTGGCTCTTGCTCCTGTTCTCCCTCCCTCTCTCCCTCTCCCTCCCTCTCACCCTCCCTCTCACCCTCTCTCCATCGCTCACTTTCTCATTCTCTTTCTGCCTCTCTCTCTCTCTCTCTCCCTCTCCTCGCCCGCCCTCCTTTCCCCCCTCCCTCCTCTCAATTCAGTTCAAAGGGGCTTTATTGTCATGGGAAACATATGTTTACGTTGCCAAAGCATGTGAAATATATAATAAACAAAAGTGAAATAAACAAAAATGAACAGTAAACATTACACACAGTTCCAAAGGAATAGAGACATTTCAAATGTCGTATTATGTCTATATACAGTGTTGTAATGATGTGCAAATAGTTAAAGTACAAAAGGGAAAATACATAAATATAGGTTGTATTTACAATGGTGTTTGTTCTTCACTGGTTACCCTTTTCTCGTGACAACAGGTCACAAATCTTGCTGCTGTGATGACACACTGTGGAATTTCACCCAGTAGAGTGGAGTTTATCAACATTTGATTTGTTTTAGAATTCTTTGTGGATTTGTGTAATCTGAGGGATGTATGTGTCTCTAATATGGTTATCACATTTGGCAGGAGGTTAGGTGCAGCTCAGTTTCCACCTCATTTTGTGGGCAGTGTGCACATAGCCTGTCTTCTCTTGAGAGTCAGGTCTGCCTACTGCAGCCTTTCTCAATAGCAAGGCTATGCTCACTGAGTCTGTACATAGTCAAAGTGTTACCCTTATGTTTGGGTCAGTCACAGTGGTCAGATATTCTGCCACTGTGTACTGTCTGTAGGGCCAAATAGCATTCTAGTTTGCCCAGTTCTTTTGTTAATTCTTTCCATTGTGTCAAGTAATGATCTTATTGTTTTCTCATGATTTGGTTGGGTCTAGTTGTGTTGCTGTCCTGGGGCTCTGTGGGGTCTGTTTGTGTTTGTGAACAGAGCCCCAGGACCAGCTTGCTTAGGGGACTCTTCTCCAGGTTCATCTTTCTGTAGGTGATGGCTTTGTTATGGAAGGTTTGGGAATCGCTTCCTTTTTGGTGGTTGTAGAATTTAACAGTTCTTTAAAAGGGTTTTGATAATGGGCATTGGCCTAATTCTCCTCTGAATGCATTATTTTGTGTGTTTTACGTTGTACACAGAGGATTTTTTTGTTGTTGCCGAAATCTGCATGCAGAATATCAATTTGGTGTTTGTCCCATTTTGTGAAGTCTTGGTTGGTGAGCGGACCCCAGACCTCACAACCATAAAGGGAAATGGGTTCTATAACTGATTCAAGTATTTTTTTTAGCTAGATCCTAATTGTTATGTTGATTTTTCTATGTTCCTTTTGATGGCATAGAATGCTTTTCTTGCCTGGTCTCTCAGACCGTTCACAGCTTTGTGGAAGTTACCCATGGCGCTGATGTTTAGGCCGAGGTATGTATAGTTTTTTTGGGTGCTCTAGGACAACGATTTCTAGATGGAATTTGTATTTGTGGTCCTGGCAACTATTACTATTACTAGCTACTATTATTTGGAATACCATGAGGCCGGATGCTGCAGACTGTTCTAGAGCCCTCGCCAATTCGTTGATGTACCGTGCCTTCGGAAAGTATTCAGACCCCTTGACTTTTCCCACATTTTGTTACGTTACAGCCTTATTACAAAATAAATACTCAATCTACACACAATATCCCATAATGACAAATCAAAAACAGTTTTTAAACGTTTGTAAAAAATATATATAACAAAAATATATATATACTTTATCTACATAAGTATTCAGACCCTTTGCTATGAGACTCGACATTGAGCTCAGCTGCATCCTGTTTCGATTGATCATCCTTGAGATGTTTCTACAACTTGATTGGGGTCCACCTGTGTAAAATTCAATTGATTGGACATGATTTGGAAAGGCACACACCTGTCTATATAAGGTCCCACAGTTGACCGTGCATGTCAGAGCAAAAACCAAGCCATGAGGTCAAAGGTATTGTTCTTAGAGCTCAGAGACAGGATGTGTTGAGGCACAGATCTGGGAAGGGTACCAAAACATTTCTGCAGCATTGAAGGTCCCCAAGAACACAGTGGCCTCTATCATTATTAAATGGAAGAAGTTTGCAACCACCAAGACTCTTCCTAGAGCTGGCCGCCCGACTAAACTGAGGAATCGGGGGAGTCAGGGAGGTGACCAAGTACACGATGGTCACTCTGACAGAGCTCTAGAGTTCCTCTGTGGAGATGGTTGTCCTTCTGGATGGTTCTCCCATCTCTGCAGCACTCCACCAATCAGGCCTTTATGGTAGAGTGACCAGATGGAAGCCACTCCTCAGTAAAAGACAAATGAAAACCCGCTTGGAGTTTTCCCAAAAGGCTGGTCTGATGAAACCAAGATTAAACTCTTTTCTCTGAATGCAAAGTGTCACATCTGGAAGAAACCTGGCACCATCCCTATGGTGGTGGCAGTATCATGTTGTGACAGGGACTGGGAGACTCGAGGATCGAGGCAAAGATGAACGGAGCAAAGTACAGAGAGATCCTTGATGAAAACCTGCTCTAGAGCGCTCAGGACCTCAGACTGGGGTGAAGGTTCACCTTCCAACAAGACAATGACCCTAATCACACAGCCAAGACAATGCAGGAGTGGCTTTGGGACAAGTCTCTGACAAGTCTCTGAATGTCCTTCAGTGGCCCAGCCAGAGCCTGAACCTGATCGAACATCTCTGGAGAGACCTGAAAATAGCTGTGCAGCAACGCTCCCCATCCAACCTGACAAAGATTGAGATGATCTGCTGAGAAGAATGGGAGAAACTCCCCAAATACAGATGTTCCAAGCTTGTAGCTTCATACCAAAGAAGACTCGAGGCTGTAATCACTGCCAAAGGTGCACCAACAAAGTACTGAGTAAAGGGTCTGAATACTTATGTAAATGTGAGATTTCCATTTTATTTTATTTTTTATAAATTAGCAAACAATTCCCCAAAACTGTTTTTGCTTTGTCATTATGGGGTATTGTGTCTAGATTGATGAGGGAAATAAAACAATTTAATACATTTCAGAATAAGGCTGTAATGTAACAGAATGTGGAAAATGTCTAGGGGTCTGAATACTTTCCCAAAGCACTGTATATGTTGAAGAGTGTGGGGCTCAAGCTGCATCCCTGTCTCACCCCACGGCCCCGAGGAAAGAAGTTTGTGTTTTTAGCCTATTTTGTTTTGTGTACATGGATTTTATAATGTTGGATGTTTGTCCCCCAACACTGCCTTCCATCAATTTGTATAGCAGACCCTCATGCCAAATTTAGTGAAACTTTTTTTTTTACATCAACAAAGCATGCTGACTTGCTGCACCCTCGAACTCTACTGTGATTATTATTATTATTTTACCATGCTGGTCATTTATGAACATTTGAACATCTTGACCATGTTCTGTTATAATCTCCACCCGGCACAGCCAGAAGAGGACTGGCCACCCCTCATAGCCTGGTTCCTCTCTAGGTTTCTTCCTAGGTTTTGGCCTTTCTAGGGAGATTTTCCAAGCCACCATGATTCTACACCTGCATCGCTTGCTGTTTGGGGTTTTAGGCTGGGTTTCTGTACAGCACTTTGTGACATCAACTGATGCAAGAAGAGCTTTATAAATACATTTGATTTGATTAGAAGTTTTTGCCGGTGTTTGTCAATTGGAATGTGTGGTCTGTATATTTGATCATTTCATTCAGGATACCATCAACACCACAGGCCTTTTTGGGTTGGAGGGTTTGTATTTTGTCCTGTAGTTCATTCAGCGTAATTGGAGAATCCAGTGGGTTCTGGTAGTCTTTAATAGTTGGTTCTAAGATTTGTTTTTGATCCGGTATATGTTTTTGCTGTCTGTTCTTTGTTATGGAGCCAAATAGATTGGTGAAGTGGTTTATCCATACATCTCTGTTTTGGATAGATAACTCTTTGTGTTGTTTGTTTCTTCCTTCAATTTGTTTTTGCATTCTTCATCAAACCATTTGTCATTGTTGTTTATTTTCTTCAGTTGTCTGCTTAATTTTTTGATTTGATATGGGAGCTTACAGGTCAAATATACTGTTTAGGTTTTCTACTACCTTCACGATTACAGTGAAACGTTATGTCCAGGAAGTTTTCTAAAAGGGATGGAATTTGTTTCCTAACAGTTTTTTGGTAGGTTTCTACACTACCTGCCATCTATAGTATTTCTTAATATTATGCAGTTCCTTTGGCTTTGATGCCTCATGATTGAGTATTGCTCTGTTCAAGTAGACTGTGATTTTGCTGTGGTCTGATGGGGGTGTCAGTGGGCTGACTGCGAATGCTCTGAGAGACTGGGATAAGGTCAGTGATAAAGTAATCTACAGTACTACTGCCAAGGGATGAGTTATAGGTGTACCTACCGTAAGAGTCCCCACAAAGCCTACCATTGACTATGTACAAACCCAGCGTGTGACAGAGCTGCAGGAGTTGTGATCTTTTTGTTGTTGGTTGTTTTGCCGTAGTGACTAGGAGGGTATATTTGGGAGGGGAAGGCTGTCAGGTGTTTGTCCCCCTGTGTGTTAAGAGTGTCAGGTTCTTGTCCAGTTCTGGCATTTAGGCCGCCACAGACTAGTACATGGAAATGGTTCATCTCCCCTTCTAGGATGGAGAAGCTGTCTTCATTAAAGTATGGGGATTCTATTAGGGGGATAGAGGTAGCACACATTAGGACATTTTTCGCTGTTGAGATCATTTCATAAATCATTTCTAGCCAGATGTAAAATGTTCCTGTTTTGACAAATTTACTAGAGAGAGTTAGATCTGCTCTATATGAGCGTACCCCCTGAGTCCCTTCCCTGTTTCACTGCTAGTAGTTTGGTTGATGGGACTACCAGCTCCCTGTAACCTAGACAGCAACCAGTGGGCCCGTTTTCTCTATACCACATTTATTTTAGATGAAAATGTCTGTATTTCCAATTTCTTTGATGAAGTCTGGGTTCCCGGCTCTTTAGGCCAATGGCAGATGACCTTTCTCTCTCTTCTCTCTCTCTCTCTCTCTCTCTCTCTCTCTCTCTCTCTCTCTCTCTCTCTCTCTCTCCCTCCCTCTCTCCCTCTCTCCCTCTCTCCCTCTCTCTCTCTCTCCCTCCCTCCAGAGATGGGCAGATCAGCCGGGAAGAGATGATCGACTACTTCATGAAGGCCAGCTCTCTGCTCAACTGTAAGATGGGCTTCATCCATACCTTCACAGAGACCACCTATGTCAAACCCACCTTCTGTGAACACTGCGCTGGCTTTGTGAGTATCTTATCCACTGGTCAGTTATTTATTTGTTAATTATTTATTTCAGCTTTATTTAACCAGGTAGTCCAGTTGAGAACACCTTTATTTAACCAGGTAGTCCAGTTGAGAACACCTTTATTTAACCATGTAGTCCAGTTGAGAACACCTTTATTTAACCAGGTAGTCCAGTTGAGAACACCTTTATTTAACCAGGTAGTCCAGTTGAGAACAAGTTCTCATTTGCAACTTCAACCTGGCCAAGATAAAGCGTAGCAATTCGACACAATACAACGACACAGAGTTACACATGGAATAAACAAAACATACAGTCAATAATACAGTAGAACAAAGAAAACAAAAAGTCTATATACAGTGAGTGCAAATGTGGTAAGATATGGGATTTAAGGCAATAAATAGGCCATGTTGGCGAAGTAATTACAATATAGCAATTAAACACTGGAATGGTAGATGTGCAGAAGATGAATGTGCAAGTAGAGATTCTGGGGTGCAAAGGAGCAAGATAAATAAATACAGTATGGGGATGAGGTAGGTAGATAGCCCATCTGTACACAGCCCATCTATGTACAAGTGCAGTGACCTGTGAGCTACTCTGACAGCTGGTGCTTAAAGCTAGTGAGGGAGATATGAGTCTCCAGCTTCAGAGTTTTTGCAGTTCGTTCCAGTCATTGGCAGCAGAGAACTGGAAGGAAAGACGAGCAAAGGAGGAATTGGCTTTGGGGGTGACCAGTGAGATATACCTGCTGGAGCGCGTGCTACGAGTGGGTGCTGCTATGGTGACCAGTGAGCTGAGATAAGGTGGGGCTTTACCTAGCAGAGACTTGTAGATAACCTGTTGCCAGTGGGTTTGGCGACGAGTATGAAGCGAGGGCCAACCAACGAGAGCGTACAGGTCGCAATAGTGGGTAGTGTATGGAGCTTTGGTGACAAAACGGATGGCACTGTGATAGACTGCATCCAGTTTGTTGAGTAAAGTGTTGGAGGCTATTTTATAGATGACAAAGTCGAGGATTGGTAGGATGGTCAGTTTTACGAGGGTATGTTTGGCAGCATGTGTGAAGGATGCTTTGTTAAGATATAGGAAGCCAATTCTAGATTTCATTTTGGATTGGAGATGCTTAATGTGAGTCTGGAAGAAGAGTTTACATTCTAACCAGACACCTAGGTATTTGTAGTTGTCCACGTATTCTAAGTCAGAGCCGTCCAGAGTAGTGATGCTGGACGGGCGAGCAGGTGCGGGCAGTGATCGGTTGAAGAGCATGCACTTAGTTTTACTTGCGTTTAAGAGCAGTCGGAGGCCACGGAATGAGAGTTGTATGGCATTGAAGCTCGTCTGGAGGTTAGTTAATACAGTGTCCAGAGAAGGGCCAGAAGTATACAGAATGGTGTCGTCTGCGTAGAGGTGTATCAGAGAATCACCAGCAGCAAGAGCGACATCATTGATATATACAGGGAAGAGTGTCGGCACGAGGATTGAACCCTGTGGCACCCCCATAGAGTTTGCCAGAGGTCCGGACAACAGGCCCTCCGATTTGACACACTGAACTCTATCAGAGAAGTAATTGGTAAACCAGGCGAGGCAATCATTTGAGAAACCAAGGCTGTCGAGTCTGCCAATAAGAATGTGGTGATTGACAGAGTCGAAAGGCTTGGCCAGGTCGATGAATACGGCTGCACAGTAATGTCTCTTATCGATGGCGTTTATGATGTCGTTTAGGACCTTGAGCGTGGCTGAGGTGCACCCATGAACAGCTTTGAAACCAGATTGCATAGCAGAGAAGGTACGGGGGGATTCGAAATGGTCGGTAATCTGTTTGTTAACTTGGCTTTCGAAGACCTTAGAAAGACAGGGTAGGATAGATATAGGTCTGTAGCAGTTTGGGTCTAGAGTGTCACCCCCTTTGAAGAGGGGGATGACCGTGGCAGCTTTCCAATCTTTGGGAATCTCAGATCTCAGTTGAACAGGCTAGTAATAGGGGTTGCAACAATTTTGGCAGATAATTTTAGGAAGAGAGGTTCCAGATTGTCTAGCCTGGCTGATTTGTAGGGGTCCAGATTTTGCAACTCTTTCAGAACATCAGCTATCTGAATTTGGGTGAAGGAGAAATGGTGGGGGCTTTGGCGGGTTGCTGTGGAGGGTGCCGAGGAGTTGACCGGAGTAGGGGTAGCCAGGTGGAAAGCATGGCCAGCTGTAGAGAAATGCTTATTGAAATTCTCAATTATAGTGGATTTATCGGTGGTGACAGTGTTTCCTAGCCTCAGAGCAGTGGGCAGCTGGGAGGAGGTGCTCTTATTCTCCATGAACTTTACAGTGTCCCAGAACTATTTTGAGTTAGTACTACAGGATGCAAATTTCTGTTTGAAAAAGCTAGCCTTAGCTTTCCTAACTACTTTGTTCCTAACTTCCCTGAAAAGTTGCATATCACGGGGGCTATTCGATGCTAATGCAGAATGCATTAGCATGTGCTGGTCAAGGGCAGACAGGTCTGGAGTGAACCAAGGACTATATCTATTCCTAGTTCTACATTTTTTGAATGGGGCATGCTTATTTAAGATGGTGAGGAAGGCACTTTCAAAGAATAGCCAGTCATCATCTACTGACGGGATGAGGTCAATGTCATTCCAGGATACACCTACCAGGTCAATTAGAAAGTACTGCTTGCAGAAGTGTTTTAGGGAGCGTTTGACAGTGATGAGGGGTGGTCGTTTGGTTGCAGACCCATTACGGATGCAGACAATGAGGCAGTGATCGCTGAGATCTTGAAAACAGCAGAGGTGTATTTGGAGGGCGAGTTAGTTAGGATGACATGTATGAGGGTGCCCGTGTTTACAGATTTGGAGTTGTACCTGGTAGGTTCATTGATAATTTGTGTGAGATTGAGGGCATCAAGCTTAGATTGTAGGATGGCCGGGGTGTTAAGCATGTCCCAGTTTAGGTCACCTAGTAGCACGAGCTCAGAAGATAGATGGGGGGGCAATCAATTCACATATGGTATCGAGGGCACAGCTGGGGGCAGAGGGAGGTCTATAGCAAGCGGCAACAGTGAGAGACTGATTTCTTGAAATGTGAATTTTTAGAAGTAGAAGCTCGAAATGTTTGGGTACAGACTTGGATAGCCTGCAGAGTTCTGTATTACTATCTTTGCAGTAGATTGCAACACCGCCCCCTTTGGCAGTTCTATCTTGGTGGAATTGTTTTTTGTTAACGATGGAGATTTCAGGGTTTTTGGTGGTTTTCCTAAGCCAGGATTCAGACACGACTAAGACATCCGGGTTGGCAGAGTGTGCTAAAGCAGTGAATAAAACAAATGTAGGGAGTAGGCTTCTAATGTTAACATGCATGAAACCAAGGCTTTTACAGTTACAGAAGTCAACAAATGAGAGCACCTGGGGAGTATAGCTAGGCACTGCAGGACCTGGATTAACCTCTACATCACCAGAGGAACAGAGGAGAAGTAGGATAAGGGTACGGCTAAAGGCTATACGAACTGGCCGTCTAGCACGTTCAGAACAGAGAGTAAAAGGAGCAGGTTTCTGGGAACGATAGCATAGATTCAAGGCATAGCGTACAGACAAAGGTAAGGTAGGATGTGAGTACATTGGAGGTAAACCTAGGCATTGTGTGATGATGAGAGAGATAGTCTCTAGAGACGTTTAAACCAGGTGATGTCATTGCATATGTAGGAGGTGGGACAACATGGTTGGTTAAGGCATATTGAGCAGGGCTAGAGGCTCTACAGTGAAATAAGACAATAATCACTAACCAGGACAGTAATGGACAAGGCATATTGATATTAGAGAGAGGCATGCGTAGCCAAGTGAACATATGGGTCCAGTGAGTTGTTGGGCTGATTGGGGACGCGGCGATTCAGACAGTTAGCAGGCCGATGCTAACAGTTAGTAGGCCGGGGCTAAACAAGCTAGCAGTTAGCAGACCGGGGCTGGCAAGCTAGCTATTTGCAGACCGGGTTAGCAAGCAAGCAGTTAGCAGGGGCTTGCAGTTAGCAGACCGGGGCAGGCAAGCTAGCAGTTAGCAGACCGGGGCAGGCAAGCTGGCAGTTAGCAGATGGGGGTAAGTCTGTTTTTGCCTCTTCGTGCGGTGACGTCGATAGACCAGTCGTGGAATTAGTAGGGTTCCAGGTAGCTCTAGGTAGCTAGCATGCCTAGCAGGTTAGCAGAATGGGCCTTCTTCAGCGGGCGTTGCGCCTGTGGGGCTTGTTGGAATCCTTGGGCAGATTATGTCGGTATTCCAGTCGTAGAGGATCAGCGGGGTTCCGTGTCCTGTACCGGCAGTAGAAGGGGTCTAGATATTGTAGCCCGGGAGTGGGCTTCGGTGGTAGAACAGGAGCCCTGGCCGGGCTAGCTTCAGGCTAATTGGTGCTTGCTCCGGGATGGAAACGTTAGCCAGGAGTGGTCACCTGGGATTGCAGTTAGCTAGTTGCGAAGATCCAGATGAAAATCTTCAGAGTTTGCGGTAGGAATCCGGGGATATGGAGAGAAATAGGTCCGTTATGCTCTGGTTTGAGTCACGTTGTTCGAACTGGTGAGAGCTTTCCGAGCTAGAGGTTAGCTGATGACCGCTAGCAATGGTTTGCTGACTGATAGCTGGTAGGTAGTTAGCTGGCTAGCTTCAGTTGAGGTATTCCAAAGTAAATATAAATACTTTAGAAAAAAAAGCTGATCCACGCTACATTGGGTGAGGCGGGTTGCAGGAAAGTATTTAGAAGTTGAGGTTTAGGAAAATATTTTAAAAAGATATGCAAAGAAAAATATGTAAAGAGATATATACAAGGGACAAAGACGATTGACTGCTACGCCATCTTGGTAGTAAATGGTAGTTTGACCATCCATCCTCCCTCTAAAGTACAATGCAGACTCATACAGACCAATTACCACAATGTCTTAAAATAGATGATTTAAATCACAATAGAGAGCCTTGGTCAAAATTGCCAGGATTTTGTATAGATCTCTATTCCTCTACTATTCCCTACTGTCTTCAATGCATTTTTGGATTGATTAAATTGATTGGTGAAAGGGCCGTTTGGACAGAATGTCATTGATGACCATTGATGGCTCTCGAGTGGCACAGTGGTCCAAGGCACTGCATCTCAGTGCTAGAGGCGTCACTACAGACCCTGGTTCGATCCCGGGCTGTATCACAACCGGCCGTGATCGAGAGTCCCATAGGGCGGTGCACAATTGGCCCAGCGCTGTCCGGGTTAGGGAAGGGTTTGGCTGGTGTAGGCCGTCATTGTAAAATAAGAATTTGTTCTCAACTGACTTGCCTAGTTACATAAAGGTTAAATGAAAAAAAAAATGAATGGACACGCCCTGTCGCTTGGAGTATACTGACATATTTTTATGAAAATTCTGGACTGTAACCGCATTTATTATTCTGTATTAATATTGGGTCTGGTCTAGGGGCCATGCCAATTATTTGGAGATACAGCACTGGGATGGTGAGGTAACACAGTAGGCAGGTAATTGGGTCCTTGACAAGCCTGGTTTTTCATGTGCTTGTGTGAGGAGACAGACCGAGTGGTGTCTGAGTTCTTCAGAGGAACTCTCTGTTGCCTCACACATGGCCAGTGAGTCAGCAGAGTGTGTAATGAGAGCCAGTGATGGCTTTATACTGAGGTGACTGGGTGACCGCTCCAACAGGTGCACAGAAAGAGAGAGATGAGGTGCAGCAACATCAACAAACACACACAGCGTCTGACTCATACACACTCTTTCTCTCTCTCAAAAAAAAAAGAAAAACACACTTACCCCACCCCCACCACCCCTACCCCCACCCCCACCTTCTACACACACTGATGATTCACACAAGGGATCTAAGTGGAATTTCCAAGCCCTTCTGGGAAAATTTTAATAAAAATGAAACGGAGGGAGGGAGAAAAGATTAGCTCGGTAACAGTGTGTGGCAGAGCGACAGGGCCACCAGCTACTTCCTGCCTGCCTGCCTGCTTTCCTGTTGGCTGTTGGCTTCGGGTCAAACATAACAATTCAACTTCCCATTTTTCTGCACTGGAAAAAACAAGCCACCCGCCACCGTTATGGAGTGGATCAGACTTCTCTTCACAATCCAACATTGTTTTAATGTCTCTCTGACAACCACCGCTGTAGTCTCATCACATACTTACTGAAGCTTCCTGTGAATGGGTCTTGGTACTCACTGTGTAGTTGGTACTCACTGGGAGATAGAAGGACAGTGCAATCCCAACTGGCCTCCTCTTCCCTATATTTGACCAGGGCCCATTTGGTATGTTGCCAGGGAGGGAGAGAGTGTTGTTATGCTCTAGGGGCTAGAGATATTGGTTATACAAGGGGTCAGTTGTAAGGATTGGTGTTTAGTTCTCTACAAAGCCATGCCTGTGGTTGTGGGATGTAGCCCTTGTTCTTGGTGTCTGACTGATGAGAGGTTTTTATGTCCTGTTGGTCTAGTTTAGGAAAGAAAATGTATACTCTTTGAAGCCATATCTGGTCAGTGTTTTGGTGCCACCGAGGCTTGTTTGTGTTCGTTTGTCGGTCCCTGCTGTATGTGTGTGTGTGTGTGTGTGTCCGTCCATGTGTGTGTCCGTCCATGTGTGTGTCCGTCCATGTGTGTGTCCGTCCATTTGTGTGTCCTTCCATGTGTGTGTCCGTCCATGTGTGTGTCCGTCCATTTGTGTGTCCTTCCATGTGTGTGTCCGTCCATGTGTGTGTCCGTCCATGTGTGTGTCCTTCCATGTGTGTGTCCGTCCGTGTGTGTGTGTGTGTGTGGGGTCGGGGTATTCTCTGTCCTCAGATCTCTGGTGTGGCTGTGATCTCCTGGACCAGTCTTTCATGCCATTGTTCCCCCGCGGTGGGCTCCTAGTGCCTGCTTGATCTCACTCTCCCACCACCTCCCTTCTCTTCCTCCTCTCTCTTTCTACCTCTAATGCTCATTTTCTCTTTCTCTCTCACACTTCCTATCAGTTGCTCGGTTTCCGTCCAATTGTTGACAGATTTTCATCCGAATGTTTGAAAATCTGCATTTTTGAATGTTTTTTTTTTTACCAGAGAAGTGTTTCCATCAAATTAACTCGGTGCGGATAAAAATAGTGCACATATAATAACTTTTGCGGTTAAATTCCCATGTACCGAAAAAAAAAAAAATACAAGCCATAAATACAGGCTATAATTACAGTGGTTTTCATCGCATTTTCAACTCTAAAATGTTGTGTTATATAGTGAATGTGCCCACTCTGGTCTTGGCACGTGCACTCTAGCCTACAGCTACCGGATACAGTGAGGGTATAGTCTACAGCTAACAGATACAGCGAG
This sequence comes from Oncorhynchus mykiss, assembly GCF_057628025.1. Taxonomy (NCBI): domain Eukaryota; kingdom Metazoa; phylum Chordata; class Actinopteri; order Salmoniformes; family Salmonidae; genus Oncorhynchus; species Oncorhynchus mykiss. Next base: position 47,224,697 of record NC_143042.1, on the reverse strand, counting down.
GGTATAGCCTACAGCTAACAGATACAGTGAGGGTATAGTCTACAGCTACCAGATACAGTGAGGGTATAGTCTACAGCTACCAGATACAGTGAGGGTATAGTCTACAGCTACCAGATACAGTGAGGGTATAGCCTACAGCTACCGGATACAGTGAGGGTATAGTCTACAGCTACCAGATACAGTGAGTGTACAGCCTACAGCTAACAGATACAGTGAGGGTATAGTCTACAGCTACCAGATACAGTGAGGGTACAGCTACCAGATACAGTGAGGGTACAGCCTACAGCTAACAGATACAGTGAGGGTACAGCTACCAGATACAGTGAGGGTATAGCCTACAGCTAATAGATACAGTGAGGGTACAGCTACCAGATACAGTGAGGGTATAGTCTACAGCTACCAGATACAGTGAGGGTACAGCTACCAGATACAGTGAGGGTATAGTCTACAGCTAACAGATACAGTGAGGGTATAGTCTACAGCTACCAGATACAGTGAGGGTATAGTCTACAGTTACCAGATACAGTGAGGGTATAGTCTACAGTTACCAGATACAGTGAGGGTACAGCCTACAGCTAACAGATATAGTGAGGGTATAGTCTACAGCTACCAGATACAGTGAGGGTATAGTCTACAGCTAACAGATACAGTGAGGGTATAGCTACCAGATACAGTGAGGGTATAGCTACCAGATACAGTGAGGGTATAGTCTACAGCTAACAGATACAGTGAGGGTATAGTCTACAGTTACCAGATACAGTGAGGGTATAGTCTACAGTTACCAGATACAGTGAGGGTATAGTCTACAGCTAACATATACAGTGAGGGTATAGTCTACAGCTACCAGATACAGTGAGGGTATAGTCTACAGCTACCAGATACAGTGAGGGTATAGTCTACAGCTAACAGATACAGTGAGGGTATAGTCTACAGTTACCAGATACAGTGAGGGTATAGTCTACAGTTACCAGATACAGTGAGGGTATAGCCTACAGCTAACAGATACAGTGAGGGTATAGTCTACAGCTAACAGATACAGTGAGGGTATAGTCTACAGCTAACAGATACAGTGAGGGTATAGTCTACAGCTAACAGATACAGTGAGGGTATAGTCTACAGCTAACAGATACAGTGAGGGTATAGTCTACAGCTAACAGATACAGTGAGGGTATAGCTACCAGATACAGTGAGGGTATAGTCTACAGCTACCAGATACAGTGAGGGTATAGTCTACAGCTAACAGATACAGTGAGGGTATAGTCTACAGCTACCAGATACAGTGAGGGTATAGTCTACAGTTACCAGATACAGTGAGGGTATAGTCTACAGCTAACAGATACAGTGAGGGTATAGTCTACAGCTAACAGATACAGTGAGGGTATAGTCTACAGCTAACAGATACAGTGAGGGTATAGTCTACAGTTACCAGATACAGTGAGGGTATAGTCTACAGTTACCAGATACAGTGAGGGTATAGTCTACAGCTAACAGATACAGTGAGGGTATAGTCTACAGCTAACAGATACAGTGAGGGTACAGCTACCAGATACAGTGAGGGTATAGTCTACAGCTAACAGATACAGTGAGGGTATAGTCTACAGCTAACAGATACAGTGAGGGTATAGCCTACATAATGAGATTATTATGGACAAAAAAAGCTGTTGTCTTTACGACAGCCAATTGATGATCGTGTCACCAGAATAACCTTACTGAGTGGCGCAGCGGTCTAAGGCACTGCATCTCAGTGCTAGTTGCATTACTACAGATCTCGGGCTGTATCACAACCGGCTGTGATCCTGGAGTCCCATAGGGCAGCGCACAATTGGCCCAGCGTCTTAGGGTTATGGGAAGGTTTGGGCTACAGCTACCAGATAGTGAGGGTATAGCCTACAGCTATAAGGGTTATGGGAAGGTTTGGCTGGGGTAGGCCGTCATCGTAAATAACAGTTTGTTGTTAACTGACTTGCCTAGTTAAATAAAGGTTCAATTAAAATACATTTTAAATAAGACCCCTGATATTAATTATAAAGGAGCATCTAGCTTCAAGCAAGCACTTTCACCATCCTGTAAAGTTCATCGTAACGTATTTCATCTGGAGCCTAATAAACTGCATGCTTGCCTCAGTCGTAGTGGGTTGACCACACAATATCATCGCGTGATTTTGATGTGATGATTATTATATCAATATTTGATTTCCTGCATAATTCATTTTACAGACACAAAAACAGCTCACCTTGTGTAGCGTAATTTGTTTTGTCGACATTTGGAAAGTTTACCGACATGTCTCTCTTTTTTTCCAGCCGTCACTCTCTCTTTCTACCTGTCTCTCTCTCTACCTCTCCCTCTCTCTCTACCTCTCCCTCTCTCTCTACCTCTCCCTCTCTCTCTACCTCTCCCTCTCTCTCTACCTCTCCCTCTCTCTCTCCCCACAACCACCTGCTCCTCCTCTATATTTTTCATCCTCTTCTCTCTCTTTCCTCCTTGTTACTCTGCCTTCGTCTGTCATTTCCCCCACCTCCCTCTGTCTCCTTCATGTTCCAAGAATCTCATGAAAAGAAGTGACAAATGACCTCTCTCTCTCTCTCTCCAGATATGGGGCTTCTACAAACAGGGATACAAGTGTAAAGGTAAGAGTATCAATACATTTATCTAACTTGAATAGTTCAAATGGCTAAAACATGTCTATGAAATAAATAAATAAAATCATTCTGCCCCAACATGTCTATGAAATAAATAAATAAAATCATTCTGCCCCAACATGTCTATGAAATAAATAAATAAAATCATTCTGCCCCAACATGTCTATGAAATAAATAAATAAAATCATTCTGCCCCAACATGTCTATGAAATAAATAAATAAAATCATTCTGCCCCAACATGTCTATGAAATAAATAAAATCATTCTGCCCCAACATGTCTATGAAATAAATAAATAAAATCATTCTGCCCCAACATGTCTATGAAATAAATAAATAAAATCATTCTGCCCCAACATGTCTATGAAATAAATAAATAAAATCATTCTGCCCCAACATGTCTATGAAATAAATAAATAAAATCATTCTGCCCCAACATGTCTATGAAATAAATAAATAAAATCATTCTGCCCCAACATGTCTATGAAATAAATAAATAAAATCATTCTGCCCCAACATGTCTATGAAATAAATAAATAAAATCATTCTGCCCCAACATGTCTATGAAATAAATAAATAAAATCATTCTGCCCCAACATGTCTATGAAATACATTTTTTATGAATTCTTCCGCACATGGCGCCATTGAATTACCAATTCCCTTTGTCATCATCGATTGCAAACAATCATCACTCAAACCGAAGGTGGCTTTGAGCTTAATGTCAACGGCATGGAAACCATGGCAAATATAACAGAGTACATGACATTATCTGCTTACAGGGCTCCCTATGTCAACACGTGAACAGAGCACAATGGATCATCATTAAATGTGTTGTTATTGGGAGATACTGGGATAATGTAAGGTAGTCTGACCATGTGTTGACATTGGGATGAGTCACATGGCAGACTTCCATTAGCTCCAACTCGCCTTTAAGCGTACACCTGCACTCTGTCTGTACTACACTCAGTAGACTGTGTCTGTCTCTCAGGTTCGGGTACCAAATGGAACCCTATTCCCTATGTAGTGCACTATTTTTATCCCGTGTGTTAAATGAATGAGTATAGGTGTGTGTTAAATGAATGAGTATAGGTGTGTGTTAAATGAATGAGTATAGGTGTGTGTTAAATGAATGAGTATAGGTGTGTGTAAATGAATGAGTATAGGTGTGTGTAAATGAATGAGTATAGGTGTGTGTGTATATCTAGGTATGTGTTTCATTACTCTGAATTTCTCTCACTGACCCCCTGGACATCCCTGCTCCCCCTTTTGTCCCTGCTCCTAGAGGGTCCTTTGTTGTCAGCTGTTGTCAGGGTCTGTTTGGCTGTGTGTGTGTGTGTGTATCTGCACTGCGTGTAAGCGCACCTACCTCTCACCACTCACTCTTCCCTCTGCCCCAATGATTCTATTTGCACCCCTCCCTCTCTATCAAACTTTCTCTCTCTCCTTCTCAACCTCGCATACTTCACCCCTTACTCCCCATCTCATCCTGCATTCTTCCCTCGTTCCCTATCCCTATCTTCCTTCTCACCCTTACTCTCTACCTATCCCCTCCTCTTTCTCTGCCCATCTCTCACCCTCTATCTCCTCCTCTTTCTCTGCTCATCTCTCACCCTCTCTTCCTCTCTCACCCTCTCTCTCTTCCTCTTTCTTGCCCTCTCTCACCCTCTCTTCCTCTACCCATCTCTCCCACTCACTCCCTCCGTCTCTCCCTCCCTTCCTCGGACAGCGTGTGGAATTAATTGTCACAAGGCGTGTCGAGGTCGTCTGGCTGTGGAGTGTCGTAAACGGACCAAGAGCATCAGCCATGAGCATGCCCCCTCCCTTCAGGCTCGCTCCTACAGCTTCCCGCCCCTGGCCAACACCCCACCAAGCCTACAGAACACAGGTGAGAGACCCCCTCCCTTCAGGCTCGCTCCTACAGCTTCCCGCCCCTGGCCAACACCCCACCAAGCCTACAGAACACAGGTGAGAGACCCCCTCCAACCCCCAATCTGGTTTCACTAATACAATGGCCATATCTGACCACGATTCTTCAGATTTGGTGTCACTCAAAATCAGGTCCCCCTGGAATGTGCCTGGCACAAATGCCTAGTAAATCAGGTCCAAAATCTCATTTGAAAACGGGACCACCATTAGCATGTAGTTCAAATGAATGATTGTGTCGTTGTTAGTTTTGTTCGAGGATCCCTTTCACTCATTTTACCATGCTCACTATTCAAAGTGTGTGTAATGTTTCTCCCCAAATAGTTGTGACACGCAGACAAAGACATTTGGGGCATTCTTACCAGCCTGTGATTTGCAATGTAAATGTGACACAAATCACAGCAATGTAACGAGCGGAGGAATCATACATCAATCAATCAAATGTATTTATAAAGCTTCTTACATCAGCTGATATATCAAAGTGCTGTACAGAAACCCAGCCTAAAACCCCAAACAGCAAGCAATGCAGATGTAGAAGCACGGTTGCTAGGAAAAACTCCCTAGAAAGGCCAGAATCTAGGAAGAAACATAGAGAGGAACCAGGCTATGAGGGGTTGCCAGTCCTCTTCTGGCTGTGCCGGATGGAGATTATAACAGAACATGGCCAAGATGTTCAAATGTTCATAGATGACCAGCAGGGTCAAATAATAACAATCACAGTGGTTGTCGAGGGTGCAACAAGTCAGCACCTCCAGGAGTAAAATGTCAGTTGGCTTTTCATAGCCGATCATTCAGAGTATCTCTACCGCTCCTGATGTCTCTAGAGAGTTGAAAACAGCATGTCTGGGACAGGTAGCACATCTGGTGAACAGGCCAGGGTTCCATAGCCGCAGGCAGAACAGTTGAAACTGGAGCAGCAGCATGGCCAGGTGGACTGGGGACAGCAATGAGTCATCAAGCTAGGTAGTCCTGAGGAATGGTCATAGGGCTCAGGTCCACAGAGAGAGAGAGAGAGAGAAAGAAAGAAAGAAACCTTGTAGAGTCCATGCCCTGACGAATTGAGGCTGTTCTGAGGGCAAGGGGGGAGCGGGGTGCAACTCCGTTCAACAATGCCCTTGTCTAATGGGGAGAGTATGCAATGATGTTCATGGGTGGACGAGACAGTAGACAGTAGTAACCATGGTCACTGAACTCTTCTGAGTCTGTCTGTGTCTCTTTCTTTCTCTCTCTTTCTCTCTCTCTCCTCTCTTGCTCGCTCTCGCTCTCAGTGATTGTAGAGGAAGATCTCCAGGCAGTGGAGGAAGGTGTGTTTGATGTCCATCTATAACCAGATGATAACCAATAGGCAGGCCTGATATGTCCCTTCAGGTAAAATACATTCTGTAGCTACTATAATAGTTAATTTTGGAGGCCTTGGAAGATCACGAGCCAATGACTGAAGTAGCCTAATGTGATTTAAATGAACAATCAATTCACGTATTCAAGTACCGGTAGTCAGATTAATGAATGACTTCTCTTTGATCACTTTCCTAGAAGTCCTACGTACTCTGGCATTCATACAGCCAAACACTGCCAGGAGGAAACAACAGTGGTCGGGAGCCAGAAGCCTGCTGGGGTCTGCTCAGCAGGGTACAACGTTACATAACGCAGATATAAATGTATCATCTAGTACAGATTATGATTGTCTGTCGTGTAAAAGAGGGAATCGTTTCAGCTCTATCCATTCTATTTCTATCTGCAACATTCAGACTGCCATTAGGTAGAACAGATATGATTGTCTGTCGTCTAAAAGAGGGAATCGTTTCAGCTCTATCCATTCCATTTCTATCTGCAACATTCAGACTGCCATTAGGTAGAACAGATATGATTGTCGGTTGTGTAGAAGAGAGAACATTGTCCACTTTATTCAAGACATGTCACTCACACACAGAGCGAGAGAGAGATGCCGCCACATAGTGGAAAAATACTGCAAATGCATACCTTACATTTACTCAAGATTTCAACTCCCCCAATATAAGTGAATTTGTACAAAATGTCTTTCTGTGTTAAATCTATATTTTAAAATCTGCATGTAGGCCCATGTTTTCATATCTCTTACCTAGTTTACTTAACACTGAATATAGAAAATAAAATCACATTGTGTTTAGTGTAATGTTATTACCTTCGAGTCTAAGTGGTATGTTTTAGCTATGCATTTAGCTATATGTTGTTATTATTATGTCTATATTAATAACCTAAACGATGTCTCTCCAAAATATAAGAGGTGCTGTTATTGCCAAAATAGAATCCATAGGCTACATGCCACCTGGACTTCCAACTGCTTTCTCTGGGGAGTGAAGCTTCGCTTTGTCTGAGTAGCTTGTTTCTTTGTAAATGTAATGGGAGAAACTTTAAAACACACGGTGTGTTCGATGTCAGAGATGAAACGTTTCGGCTCCAGAACGACTGCTGCTTTCGTGGATTGGTTATCAAACCGCTATCTAGCACAACAACAGCAACAACTCAAATGGACTGTGGAACGTACATCCTGCATTTGAATAGCATTTGAATGCTGTTGTGTTTTTTGCCCTCCTGTTTACCTGAATATCAATGCTTTTCCTATGGTAATTTGACTGTGGTGTGTATGCACGGTATATTGTTGTAATACTGTTATGTTTCAGTGCATCCACACACGACCTTTCCTCTCAGTAACTTTCAGTGTAGCTTGAAACGGTGAATGTTATATATTGTCCTGAGAATTGACATCTGTTTGAACGTCTATTTTAATACGAGACATGTAAGTCCATTGTCTTATCAAGCATGCTTCAAGGGGATCCACATTTGCCAAAATGTCTGTTAAGTGTATTTTTAATGTCGCATGTATATATATATTTTTTAATGGCAACATGAAATCCTGTAGGCGAGAGACTCTCCTCAACGTATTAGTTTTGGGGTCTGTATCCTCTGAGGGATAGTCCCACAATGTTAGCTGTTTGTGTATCTTTGAATGAAGTTATTCCTCTGGCTTTCATTAATACAGCAATATCCTGCTTCTTTACTTATGTCCAAAACTAAACTGCCAGCCCTACCATGGCAGTTTCTCCTGGACAAGGCTATCATTTGTTACAGTACACCGTCTGTGGACGTGTCTCTGCTGTTTCTCAGTGTTAAATGCAGAATGCATCAGTCTGCTATTTGTTTTAAGGAGGATGCACAACATGATAGGACTAATAGCACAGCAACCCAGTGACGTGTCGTGTGTGTTTGTGACTCTTACCGAATCCATTCCCGCCACACATTCCTTGTCTAAAGTTTATATCCGACCCACTTTCCCTGCCTTCATGTAGTTGCTTGACGTCCGGTATTGGAATTCTTAACCAGCCGGCCATGCGCTCTGTTATTACCAAAGAAACGAAGGGCTCTATTCAATCCGTATTGCAGAAGTTACAGCGCGATTGAAATTTAAAGGCAATGTTCCCGCGTTAGCCAAGACCGCATTCACCGTAAACGTAGTTTACATTTCTACCCGGCAATCTGTAAAGCTCCAGCTTCTCCCTCGTGTGGGTGCTAGCAAGCAGGCAAGGTAGTGCTAGATACCAACATCCAATCAAGTAGGGTATGGAAGCTATAGTGAGCTCTGCTTGGACAATAGCGTTGCGATAGCGCAGAGTGTCTGCATAAAGTTCAGCTTTCCCCAACTTTAGTCCTGCCTGGTTGACGCTCCCTCGCCCATGTTCGCATCGCCCAACAGTCCCAACTTTGAAAATGAATGGGGCTCCGTTGTTTCATTGCCCCCCAATTTGTTATGTGGAAATGCACTATTTGATTCCTCAGCTTCCATCTTGCACATTGATTCATGCAGCTATTTGATCTGACGTTATTGTATTGAATATTTCTGAGTTCTCTCATGTGGGATGAATGGAGAGTTCAGTCTCTTCGTCTCGGTTGCTTTATTGACTGAGCGGGGATGTTTCACTTAATTTCTTAGCTGTGGTGTAATTACATTAGCAGAGTTGTCAAGGACTGTCTGAACTGATGGTCAGACTGTCCTTAGAACGCACACACACCAAGGCCTGTGTTAACGCCTACACTCAACACTGATCAAATGGATTAGGTATATAGTGAACTGATTACATCACAGTGCTCTCGTTGTGATTTTGTCAGACTTTTCACCTTGGTTTCCTCTGTCTGAAGAGAAACCAATAACATTACTGTGATAGCAGTTTCATTTGTAATCACTCAAAGCTTAGATGCTCAATAGTTGTGTCTTAAACATACATAAGCATATTGGTGGTCATATCTCACATATTTGCCTTTATTCTCAAAATCCCTATTAACAAAATCGCAATTTTATCCAAACACTCAACCCACCCTCATATGCCTACTTCTAACATCCCTGCGTGTGGCCACGGTAACAGTAGGAGTGTAGTCTGGCCCATGATTGATACTTTCCACTCAGCTACGTGAAGGCCCGGCCTGCTCCGTCGTTTAGCTGTGGCCCTGACTGGTATTGATCTCAGTGACGGAAATCGAATAGTTCTGGAGCTAATTACATTGTAATGAAGGCTGCAGGAAATAGCCTCACGTTGTTAGCCAATCTCCATCATCGACCTTGATGTGAAGGAATTCCGTTTGGATCAAAAATGGATTCTCAGATCCTTGAGAAGACTGGTACAGTAGAACAAGCCCTGTTGCTCGTCAGTCTACAATGTTTCAAACCTACGGTGTCCATATTAGGACAGCTTCAGTCTCAGCAGTTGAGTTGAGGATGTCCTAATGTGGACACCGTACAAGCCCTATTTTTATATTCTGGTGTGGAGTGCACTTTAGGGCTGCGATCAATTTAGCTTGCCCGGTACAATGGAAGGATGGAAGGAATGGAATAGTAAGGCACATCTCAAATACTATTTAAATACTGTATGTATTTCACCCAGCTCTGACTCATATGCCATCAGAATAATAGATGCTTATGAAAGAAAAGTACATTGAGTGGACCAACATTAGGGAAACACTTTGTTAATATTGAGATGCTCCCCCCTTGCCCTCAGAACAGCCTCAATTCGTCAGGGCATTGACTCTACAAGGTGTCGAAAGCGTTCCACAAGGATGCTGGCCCATGTTGACTCCAATGCTGTCTGGATGTTCTTTGGGTGGTGGACCATTCTTGATACACACGGGACACTTGAGCTTGAACAACCCAGCAGCGTTGCACTTCTTGACACACTCAAACGGGTGCGCCTGGCACCTACTACCATACCCTGTTCAGAGGCACTTAAATCTTTTGCCTTACCCATTCACACATACACAATCCATGTCTCGAAACATAAAAATCCTTCTCTAACCCGTCTCCTCCCCTTCATCTACACTGATTGAAGTGGTTTTAACAGGTGACAACAATAAGGGATCTTGGACTGACCAGGCGAATCAAGGTGAAAACTAAGTCATGGAAAAATGTTCCTAATGTTTTGTACACTGTGTATATTGATTTGTAGTCTGTTAGTTGACATGGATGTGGATAATCTTGAGTGATTGACAGGGATTTGATTCTATGTAGACTGTGTACATGTGTAAATTATATTGACATTGTTAGAGTGGTAGGATTCTCATGTTCACCATGTTAAAACACATTGACTTAATGTCTACTCAAACAGCTAGAGGAATTAGAAAACATACTCATACATGTACATTTACAGTCACAACACGGGCCCCTAGTGGCACAGACACGTATATGCACCCCCAGCAGTGTTACTAGTACCAGGATAGACCACTTGATGGTGCTGTTGAGCTGTTAAAGGGATAGGCACTCACTCAGGGGCACAGTCATTGGGTAGAAAGAGCATTGCACGAAGAGGAAATGCATAATACATGTTCTGTCATGAGGAAAGGGTAGCATTCCTATAAACACAAGTTAATAAATGAATCAGTCAATTTTTGCACTTAAACCCCCCCCCCCCCCCCCCCCCCACACACACACACACACACACACACACACACACACACACACACAGGTTTGCTGGGTGTAAAGTCATTAAATATTAAAAGAAAACCAACAGATTTATTTTACTCTGTTATCACTGCTCGGTTATCACTTCTCTCACCCCTCCTCAGTAGTGATGTATGAGTTGGCTGATTGGTTTGGGGAGGGAGAGAGGAGGATCTTGAGTGGCATGGGCTTAATAAGTATGTTCCCACTCTCACTCTATGGGACCTTTAACACCACTGGGATATGGAGTATTTGTTATGCCACACACTTTCCAGATAGAGCCTCAGTCTTTATGATTAGAGAGGGGATCTTTAATTAGTTAACTGTAGCTTCTCATCCTGTCCACATAAAAAAAAAAGTATTTCTGACAGCATCTTCCTTTTTTTGGTTGGTGAGTACACTCTCACAGACAGACCGTGGTTGGTGAGTACACTCTCACAGACAGACCGTGGTTGGTGAGTACACTCTCACAGACAGACCGTGGTTGGTGAGTACACTCTCACAGACAGACCGTGCTGCAGCCTTAATTGCACGAGACTCATTGCAAAACGTCCCAGTGCTCCTCACTCTAGGGTGCTAGTCTGCTAGAATCCTCATTATAAACTGGGTGGTTGGAGCCCGGAATGCTGATTGGTTGAAAGCCGGGGTATAAGAGACATCATAAAAGGGAATCAGTTAGTAGTATAAAGTGTGTATTTCTAGTATTTGTCTTTCAGCTCCAGAAACCCAGAGGGCCCTAAGACTGTCCTGTCTGACCCCCCCCCCCCCCCCCCTCCCCAAAACACACACACTCTCATATCTTCATGTCTTCTCATTTAGATCTTTTCATTTAACAGAGTTGGTTGGGTTCGAGTTGAGAAAAAAACGTCACTGATACCGCAACGACCGTCAGTGGCCGGCCGGGATTGACACATAATCAATAACACTGCATCGGCTACTGGGACAGGGCGCATATTTAATATCCCTCAAGCTGCAGGATTGGAAGGCGAGGAGGAGGGGCTCGCCGCTCGCTCCTTGCCTGGGCCGTGCATTTGAGTGATGGACCGGCAGATTGGATCTCCCGACCGAGGGATCAGCGATAGCATGCCTCTGACTTATCTAGTTACAGCTCCAGGCTGAGGCGCCGCTGGGCCCGGGCCTGTTGTCAATAGCTACCCGGGAGGAAGATGGGCAAAAAACAAGAGCAGCTTATTCCCTATTTGTTTATGGCTCTGTATGTCCCCACCGACCCCTCTGTCCCCGCCGACCCCTCTGTCCCCGCCGACCCCTCTGTCCCCGCCGACCCCTCTGTCCCCTCTGTCTTCTGTGTTTTGTATCTGTGAGTGAGGTTGAGGGGTCTTCGGGCGTGGCCAAACTAGCCCTTTTGATGTCATCCATATCTGTGATTTCAAATGCTTTCTCAATGGGAGTCGTCCGTTAACGGCCAGCGGAGATGACGAGTCCAATATCCGTACAATTTCCATGGGAGAAAAGTTCCGATGAGTTTAACTTTTGACGGTTCGATGGATACGTTAGCCAATTAAAAGAGGAGCATGGACCAAAATGAATCCGTTCTGATTTGGTGTCCGTTCTCCACGGATCAGTCTGGCCAACGCCTTAGGCCTGTACTATACATAGGTTGTGTGGCTCAGTGGGTAGAGCATGGCACTTGCAATGCCAGGGTTGTGGGTTTGATTCCCACTGGGGACCAGTAGGGAGCGAAGAGTATGTATGCACTCACTACTGAAGGTTGTTCTGGATAGCAGTGTCTGCTAAATGACTGACATGTAAATTGCTTAATACTATATAGGCTGTCTACTGTATTTTGTATCTGGGACAGGAAGAGGAGGATGAAGGTCTTGGGCAATGTAAGGATATTCACATAATGTCACCTCACCTTGACTGCATGTTTATGTCTTTGATAGGAAATATAAAGTATAAAATAACATGTTATACATGACATGTTATACATGACACGTCTGTGGCAAAGCTTTTACTTCAAATGCATTTTATTACAAAGGTCTGTACCAACTCTATGATGTCTCATCAGTTCATGCAAACTACAATTTTTGAGGATATAGCGAGTGGATGAATGTACAGTATGTTAAAAATAAATGTCTATCAGCTAGATTATACAAGATTCACTCGTCATATTAATGACGATTTCTTTCTGTCTCAGAAACCAGATTTATTCACTAAAGAAAGACAAGGCCTCTTCTTACAACATCACCAGACAGAGCTTCTTTATAACACCACAGAGCTTCTTTATAACACCACAGAGCTCATAAGCTGCATTATACAACCTCGAAAAACTAATTTGAGGACACAACAACAGCCATGTCTCGCCACTGGCATGGATTTGATGGGAACATCGTTGATTCCATCTTTAGCCTGAACCTCTCTGACTCCACCACACAGGCCATGATTATGAAGATCAACCCACACAGGCCATGATTATGAAGATCAACCCACACTGGCCATGGTTATGAAGATCAGCCCACACTGGCCATGGTTATGAAGATCAGCCCACACTGGCCATGGTTATGAAGGTCAACCACACTGGCCATGGTTAGAAAGGTCAACCCACACAGGCTATGGTTATGAAGGTCAATAACACTGGCCATGATTATGAAAGTCAGTAACACTGGCCATGATTATGAAAGTCCACCACACTGGCCATGATTATGAAAGTCAATAACACTGGCCATGATTATGAAAGTCAGTAACACTGGCCATGATTATGAAGGTCAGTAACACTGGCCATGATTATGAAAGTCCACCACACTGGCCATGATTATGAAGGTCAATAACACTGGCCATGGTTATGAAGGTCAATAACACTGGCCATGGTTATGAAAGTCAATAACACTGGCCATGATTATGAAAGTCAGTAACACTGGCCATGATTATGAAAGTCAGTAACACTGGCCATGATTATGAAGGTCAGTAACACTGGCCATGATTATGAAAGTCAGTAACACTGGCCATGATTATGAAGGTCAATAACACTGGCCATGATTATTAAAGTCAATAACACTGGCCATGATTATGAAAGTCAGTAACACTGGCCATGATTATGAAAGTCAGTAACACTGGCCATGATTATGAAGGTCAGTAACACTGGCCATGATTATGAAAGTCAATAACACTGGCCATGATTATGAAAGTCAGTAACACTGGCCATGATTATGAAGGTCAGTAACACTGGCCATGATTATGAAAGTCCACCACACTGGCCATGATTATGAAGGTCAATAACACTGGCCATGGTTATGAAGGTCAATAACACTGGCCATGATTATAAAAGTCAACCACACTGGCCATGGTTATGAAGGTCAATAACACTGGCCATGGTTATGAAAGTCAACCACACTGGCCATGGTTATGAAGGTCAATAACACTGGCCATGGTTATGAAAGTCAATAACACTGGCCATGGTAATTAAAGTCCACCACACTGGCCATGGATATGAAGGTCAATAACACTGGCCATGGTTATGAAGGTCAATAACACTGGCCATGGTTATGAAGGTCAATAACACTGGCCATGGTTATGAAGGTCAATAACACTGGCCATGGTTATGAAAGTCAATAACACTGGCCATGGTAATTAAAGTCCACCACACTGGCCATGGATATGAAGGTCAATAACACTGGCCATGGTTATGAAGGTCAATAACACTGGCCATGGTTATGAAGGTCAACCCACACTGGCCATGGTTAGGAAAGTCAACCACACTGGCCATGATTATGAAAGTCAACCACACTGGCCATGATTATGAAGGTCAGTAACACTGGCCATGATTATGAAGGTCAGTAACACTGGCCATGATTATGAAAGTCCACCACACTGGCCATGATTATGAAAGTCAACCACACTGGCCATGATTATTAAAGTCAATAACACTGGCCATGATTATGAAAGTCAGTAACACTGGCCATGGTTATGAAGGTCAATAACACTGGCCATGTTTATGAAAGTCAACCACACTGGCCATGGTTGTGAAGGTCAGTAACACTGGCCATGGTTATGAAGGTCAGTAACACTGGCCATGGTTATGAAGGTCAATAAAACTGGCCATGGTTATGAAGGTCAATAACACTGGCCATGGTTATGAAGGTCAATAACACTGGCCATGGTTATGAAAGTCAACCACACTGGCCATGGTTATGAAGGTCAATAACACTGGCCATGATTATGAAAGTCAACCACACTGGCCATAGTTATGAAGGTCAATAACACTGGCCATGATTATGAAGGGAGGTCAGCAAAGTATTTCTAAAGAAGTTTCTTCCTCAAACATTTTGAAATCTCTTCTCCTTTTCAATTTCTAACTCTATTTCCTCCTCCTTCCTTCCTCCTTTCTTTCCTCCCCCTTCATCTCTCGCTTTACATTCTCTCTTCTTTGGTTCAACCGACAGCGTCAGCCCACCTCCTGCTTATAGTACTGAAGAAAGAAAACACTGCCTTCTTGCCCAAAAAATAGTCATCGTGCTTCTTCATACTTAGCTGTGTAACCCACCTCGACGGTGGACACGGAACGCCAAGTAGCGGAACTAATACACCATAATGCTCCAAGTTAAAGACTCAGAAGTTATTCAGACAAACTATTTCCCCCCCCCTTCCTCTCATCAGATCAGACACGTATGAATATAATTGTGCGCCCAGAGAGATGGACGAAAGGGACTGTGTGTGGTGGTGGTGGGGGTGGTGGTGGGGGTGGGGGTGGTGGTGGTGGTGTGGGTGGTGGGGGTGGTGGGGGTGGGGGTGGGGGTGGTGGGGGTGGTGGTGGTTGAGATGACGACTTTGACAGAGAAACAGACAGGGGGAAGCAATTATCCACAGGGTTGAGATGTGTTAAGAGGTATTTAAATTTAAGTGAACCCGTTGTTGCGGTTACGATCAGTTCACTTCACTTAGATGTATTAGACTGCAGAGCTAAAGAGCAAAACCTCTTTAGTTGTTTTAAGAGAAAACACCTGGGAGACATGTAAAACCATGGGTTTATTAAAGACCACTTAGACTCTGTTTATGACAGCCAGCTAACACCTCCAACGGATGGATTTAGACATTACAGATGTAGGATCTTAATTTGTAGTGTATTTGATTTTTAAAATCCACTTTGAAATGTCAGTATTGTATCAACCTCTACAAAAATGTCCATTAATTATAATCCACATAATAATTATATCAGGAATCAAGGTAAGACCCAGATGCAGACATATCGAATTGACAATGGTTTAACATTCCAACAGGGGCAGGTAATAGACGGGTCAAGGCAGGCAGGGGTCAGTAAACCAGAGGTGGGGCAACGGTACTGGACGGCAGGCAAGGTCAGGGTAGGCAGAGTGACCAGGCAGTCAGGGTCAGGGTCAGGGTAGGCAGAGGTCAACATTCCAGAGGTGGGGCAAAGGTACAGGACGGCAGGCAGGGTCAGGCAGGCGGGCTCAGAGTCAGGACAGGCAAGGGTCAAAACCAGGAGGGCGAGAAAAACAGAGACTGGGAAAAGCAGGAGCTGAGAACAAATACTGACTTGATAAACAAGACGAATTGGCAACGGACAAACAGAGAACACAGGTATAAATACACAGGGGATAATGGGGAAGATGGGCGACACCTGGAGGGGGTGGAGACAATCACAAGGGCAGGTGAAATAGATCAGGGTGTGACAAATTCACATTTCCTGTTGCTGCAGGATTATTTTCCTGCTGTAGCAAACTGGCTCAAATTAAGATCCTACATCTGTATATTGGTTCCTGTAGGTTTATAGGGTCTTTGGCTACAGTAGTATAATAGCTATTAGCTGTTTGTCAATAACACAGGGACTACTTAATAGACAAATGAACCTGTCCTCAGATCTACCCATTCATCAACATTATATTGAATCTATTTTCTTGCCCAATCCTATGTACAATACCATGAGACACCACATATTTAAGATTTTAATTTGAGCCAGTTTGCTACAGCAGGGAAATAAACCTGCAGTAACAGGATATTTTAATTGTCATGTGGGTTATAATTAATGGACATTTTTGTAGGGGTTGATAAATTTTTCTTAAAGGAAAATCAGTGGATATTGCACACTTCAGAAGCCTTTTTAAACGTTAAATACACATTTTATCCTACATTGCAGGAAGGTTTTCCTGCAACAGGGTGATCAGATTAAGATCCTACATCTGTTTTTCTTCTGAACATTTCCTACACACTAAGCCTGGTAAAGGGATCACCACTTTCCCATTGACCATGTGGTTTCATGGAGCCTCTGGTGGGTTTCTTCCAGCCACCCTGGGTCATGGCAGGTTTAATCCCAGGCTAGGAGATCCTGACCTGGGAAGATGGTCTCAGAGGTCCCCCTGCCCTACCAGGCACGAAGGCTGGTCTGGAGAGTGTAAATAGTATGACTGATCAGGCCAGAGCTCGGTCTGAGGCTGACCCTATCCCGTCTCTCTACTCTCTAGCTCAGCTTTAATTGCTTTGAAGCTCAGTGTTCACCTCCGGGAGCTCGACAGGTATGTTTTACAGAGTTTTTGGGAGACCGCCTTTAATAAATTATTCCAGGCAGCCCTCTCTTAGCCTCTCCCCACTGCAGAGGAGAGGGTAGAGAGAGAACCAGTTGGACAACGGTTGGGAAGGGGTCTTGGTATGGGGAATTGGAGAATAGGTATAGGATGAAATTGCCCCTCTAGGACTTATACTGCTCTGATGTCTGTTTTGTATTTTCACTGAACGGTTCAGTTTAGGATTTAGTGAGGATAGACTGATCCTAGATCTGTGTATCCAAGGGCATGTTCTACCAGGCTTGACCAATTGGTGCATGGGGATTTTATCAAGCTTTTTGAATGAGATTATAATAAATAACAGTCACCTGTAATGAAATTGATCCTTTATGTTTAATTAAATCAATACATGCAATTTGGGTAGAGCTGGCGGTAATGGGCGTCCATTTTCTTATTCTCAGTGTGTTCACTTTTGTGATTGTGAAGTCATTCATTAGCTACCTTCTGCAGCAGCCCCTTTGCAGTGAATTGCACTAAATTGTACATCAGCCGTGACATTCACATAATTGGTATTGTCCAATTATTGTCCAATTCGACCTTTAGCGCCTTTAATACTTCAAAAACGATCGTGTCCGCACCACTTCTCAGCGGGATCAGTTGTTTAGCAGAATGCTAACGTGCTAACGGTTGCTAGGCAGTGAGCAGTGAGTTCTTATTCTGTGGGGTGTTCATAATCGCTCTAGCATGACTGTGGGTGTTCCAAACAGATGGGCTAATTATCATACTAATTGTAACCAGCCATACACCATTGCAAAAAAACAAAAAAGGGCTTCAATGCCTTCTTTCCTTTTCTCCACCACTCTGTTCTTTCTACAATGCCTTCTTTCCTTTTCTCCACCACTCTGTTCTTTCTACAATGCCTTCTTTCATTTTCTCCACCACTCTGTTCTTTCTACAATGCCTTCTTTCATTTTCTCCACCACTCTGTTCTTTCTACAATGGCTTCCTTCCCGAACAGTGATATCAATATTGCCGGGGTTCTTTAGCTCGGAGGGAAATGCCACTTACCGTGCACAACACATACTATTATCCCTTCAATTAACTTAATAGTGACGAAAATATAGGTTGGTCATCTCCATCACTTAGTTCAAATAATTGTATTTCAAATAGTAAAAAGCTACACTTAGAAATTGCCAGGCACAATGGAACCAACGGATAGTTCCAAAATTGAAAACTCCAGCCATCAGACATGAGCCAAGGTCATCATGGCATTAGATCTGACCTCAAGTCAGTCCCTATCCACTGCACTGAAAGCCTAGGTTGTGTCTGCAGAAGGTAGCAAATGAATGAATTTCACAACCACAAACAGATCTGGGACCAGGTTTGCCTGTCACATATTTGTGTGTTACAGGAAATATCCTGGGTCTGGCTTGATGTGGTAAAGTTCCCATCTGTCTGGTTTGAGGAAGTTATGTAAAATGTAACTAAAGCTCTGTTCAGCAGGACATGGTTCTAACTGGTACCAGTGTATCAGAGTCCTGAAGAGAGGAGTTGATTACACATTATGTCTAGATGTCTTTATCATCAAGGTAAAATGTGTTGAATGCACTTTAAAATAAATGAAAGTTGAAACTTGAAATAGAATAAGACAAATAACAACTCTAGACCGATACTGTCAATCGGCAACAAGAATTTATTTGATCATCAGAAAAGACATCTTCATTAACCAATAAAAAACTACAGTATAGTTTATATACATGTTCAATTAAAGAAAGAAAAAACATTGATACTTCTGTTAATATAACTACAGATTAACACTAATTAATAGATAATAATAGATAATAATAAAACAACCAAGTCAAGATAATTATGAAGAAAAAAAGCTTACGAGAAAACAGTATTAATGTTAATGTTAACGGACAAAGTTAATAAAACACATTGAATTAGGTTGAGAAAACAAATACTGTACCAGTACAGATTATTAATCAAAATTGAAAAGAAAAATATAACGAGAACATTTGACAGAATTAGAGTTATTGCTTTGTTATCATCCTCATATCCTCCTCTTCTTTCTTGGGAGACCCCTCTTTCTCCTCGTGGAAGACCGTCCCATCGGGCTACTTTTTCAGCTTGTTCCTCATCTGGGGACACACGAGCACACACACGGACGCATGCACGCACGCGCACACACACACACGATTTAACTTAATAATAGTCATTCTGAAGATCTACAACCACCATTCCTTCCTGCTATACGGACACATTCATGACTTCAACCCTTTGACTCTATGAGAAGAGAGATACATCCACAACAGACTAGGACCCAGACCAGAGAGGAGGTCATCCACAACAGACTAGATCCCAGACCAGAGAGGAGGTCATCCACAACAGAGTAGGACCCAGACCAGAGAGGAGGTCATCCACAACAGACTAGGACCCAGACCAGAGAGGAGGTCATCCACAACAGACTAGGACCCAGACCAGAGAGGAGGTCATCCACAACAGACTAGGACCCAGACCAGAGAGGAGGTCATCCACAACAGACTAGATCCCAGACCAGAGAGGAGGTCATCCACAACAGACTAGGACCCAGACCAGAGAGGAGGTCATCCACAACAGACTAGGACCCAGACCAGAGAGGATGTCATCCACAACAGACTAGAACCCAGACCAGAGAGGAGGTCATCCACAACAGACTAGGACCCAGACCAGAGAGGAGGTCATCCACAACAGACTAGGACCCAGACCAGAGAGGAGGTCATCCACAACAGACTAGGACTAAGACCAGAGAGGAGATCTCAGTTTGTGTCATATAAGGAGTTAATTCTTCATGAACAGGGTGAAACTCACTTCTTGTAAGATGGCGTCCTGAACAGCAGGACTGCTGAGGTTCCGATGTTCGTCTTTTGGGGTCACCTTGACTCTTACCACCTGTCTCTTAAATTGAGGTTTATGAGGGGTCTCCACAGCTGGGTCTACAATATAATACAATCCCACAATGACAGTAGTGAATCATGGGGCAACGTTAGAGTTCTCCTGTCATCATAATATCTGGAGGAGAATATGGTAACTTACCATAGAAGATAAAAGGACAGCTTCTATCACGGCTCATTCCACCATTTATTAGAATATGAAGGAGAAGCCTAAACACAGTGTTGTTGTTTTTCTGATCTGCTGAAGGCCATCCTGGCCATCAGTTTCTGAATGAGAAGTCACTCTTGTCTCCAGGAAACTTGAAACCACACAGGCAGTACCCTCAGTGATATCTTCTTCTCTATCTCTGTGTTCTCAGTCTGGTTCCTCACACTGACCAGGTCTGTATGATGCTGTCTGCAGTAACTCTGAGCATCTATCCAGGTCTTGTTCTCCTGAATTAAGACGTATGATATGTTAGTGTCTTGTTCTGCTGAATTAAGACGTATGTTAGGTTGGTGCCTTGTTTTCCTGCAAAAGTCAAATTGAATAATCAATATGAAAATCCATGTTCTCATTGATTTGATAACAGATCAATAACTGATTAAGAACTTAAAGCTACCATGCGTCTATGTTTCAACTCAGTGGCAGCCCTGGCACTCTGTGATATTGTGATATTGATGAAGGCATGAGGAAGGTGTGTCGAACCCTGTGAACAGAATAATGATTCATGATGGGCATTTTCTCCAACAACCCCTCACCCCCAACCACACTATCTATGCATTCATGCACATACAGTACACACACACACACACACACACACACACACACACACACACACACACACACACACACACACACACACACACACACACACACAGTGAGATACAAACACATTTCCATCACTGTGAAATTCAAAGGATACTTGATTAAAATTCATGCAGAGACCCCTATGGTTGCAAAACCTTACGAACGCAAACTGTCTTTCTCCTTCTTTACTGATATGACGTGACAGGACAGGTGGAGATAATGCTCCCCACATAGAGGATTTTCACCTGTTCAGAGACAGGAACAATCAGCGATTACGATGGAAGGAAAATAAACCCAACATTTTCAGAGCGTCAGCAAGGATTGGAACGCATGGATGGTTATACTACACCGGATCCTTAAAAACTGGGCATGAATAAAATATTCCTAAATGAAAGGCAAGAAACAGGATCCACTGAGGAGGCTTCCTATGGTCATACACTGCCTGACTTGAATAACTTATTTGGGACAGGGGGGCAGTATTGAGTAGCTTGGATGAATAAGGTGCCCAGAGTAAACTGCCTGCTACTCTGTCCCAGATACTAATATGCACGGATTATTAGTAGTATTGGATAGAAAACACCCTTAAGTTTCTAAAACTGTTTGAATGATGTCTGTGAGTATAACATAACTCATATGGCAGGCGAAAACCTGAGAAAAATCCAACCAGGAAGTGGGAAATCTGAGGCGTGTAGTTTTTTAACTCAACCAATATCCCACTGTATCTACAATAGGGGCTATGTTGCACTTCCTAAGGAGTCCACTATATGTCTACAGTCTTTAGAATGTTGTTTCAGGCTTCTACTGTGAAGTGGGACCGAATGAGAGAGGAATGAGTCAGGTGTCTGGCAGATTGCCACAGGCTCTGAGGCGCGGTCACGAGAGAGTTAGCTCTCGTCCCATTGCTTTTCTACAGACAAAGGAATTCTCTGGTTGGAACATTATTGAACATTTATGTTAAAAACATCCTAAAAACATCCTAAAGATTGATTCTATACTTAGTGTGACTCTATACTTTTTGTGACTCCTCTCTTTGGCTGGAAATATGACAGTGCTTTTCTGTGAGTTGGTGGTGACCTAACATAATCATTTGGGGTGCTTTCGCTGTAAAGCATTTTTGAAATCAGACACTGTGGCTGGATTAACGAGAATTTTACCTTTAAAATGGTGTAAAATACTTGTATGCTTGAGGCGCCCTGCACTTTCACTGGCTGTTGGCGAGGTGGGACGCTACCGTCCCACATATCCCAGAGAGGTTTTAAAGGCAATGAAAGGTTTTGAACATGAGAGGATATTACACAATTTAAGTTGTGTGCCAAGAGTTTTGGAAATGTACCACTTACATCTGAAAAACGCTGTAAATCTTACATACAGTGCATTCGGAAACTATTCAGACCCCTTGACTTTTTGCAAATCAAATCAAAATCAAATAACATTTATTCATATAGCCCTTCGTACATCAGCTGATATCTCAAAGTGCTGTACAGAAACCCAGCCTAAAACCCCAAACAGCAAGCAATGCAGGTGTAGAAGCACAGTGGCTAGGAAAAACTCCCTAGAAAGGCCAAAACCTAGGAAGAAACCTAGAGAGGAACCAGGCTATGTTAAGTGGCCAGTCCTCTTCTGGCTGTGCTGGGTGGAGATTATAACAGAACATGGCCAAGATGTTCAAATGTTCATAAATGACCAGCATGGTCAAATAATAATAATCACAGTGGTTGTCGAGGGTGCAACAGGTCAGCACCTCGGGAGTAAATGTCAGTTGGCTTTTCATAGCCGATCATTCAGAGTATCTCTACCACTTCTGCTGTCTCTAGAGTTGAAAACAGCAGGTCTGGGACATAACATTGCGTTATGTTACAGGCTTATTCTAAAATGTATGAAATAGTTTTTTATCCTCATCAATCTACACACAATACCCCATAATGACGAAGCAAAAACAGACAAATGTATACACAAAAAAATTAAATATTATATCAAGTTTTCAGACCCTTTACACAGTACTTTTCCAGCCCCGAGTCTTCTTGGGTATGATGCTACAAGCTTGGCACACCTGTATATGGGGAGTTTTTCCCATTCTCTGCAAATCCTCTCAAGCTCTGTCAGGGTGAATGGGGAGCATTGCTGCACAGCTACTTACAGATCTCTCCAGAGATGTTCAAGTCCAGGTTCTGGCTGGGCCACTCAAGGACGCTCAGAGACTTGTCCCGAAGACACTCCTGCGTTGTCTTGGCTGTGTGCTTAGGGTCATTGTCCTGTTGGAAGGTGAGCCTTTGCCCCAGTCTGAGGTCCTGAGCATTCTGGAGCAGGTTTTCATCAAGGATTTCTCTGTACTTTGCTCCGTTCATCTTTGCCTCGATCCTGACTAGTCTCCCAGTCCCTGCCGCTGAAAACCATCCCCACAGCATGATACTGCCAACACCATGCTTCACTGTAGGGATGGTGCCAGGTTTCCTCCAGATGTGACGCTTGGCATTCAAGCCAAAGATTTCAATCTTGGTTTCTCCTACCATAAAGGCCTGATTGGTGAAGTGCTGGAGAGATGGTTGTCCTTCTGGAAGGTTATCCCATCTCCACAGAGGAACTCTAGAGCTCTGTCAGAGTGACCATCAGGTTCTTGGTCACCTCCCTGACCAAGGCCCTTCTCCCCCAATTGCACAGTTTGGCCGAGCGGCCAGCTCTAGGAAGAGTCTTGGTGGTTCAAAACTTCTTCATTTCAGAATGATGGAGGCCTCTGTGTTCTTGGGGACCTTCTGCAGAAATGTTTTGGTACCTTTCCCCAGATCTGTGCCTCGACACAATCATTCCTTGGCGCTCTACAGACAATTCCTTCAACCTCATGGTTTGGTTTTTGCTCTGACATCCACTGACAACTGCCCTGGTCTCTCTATGAAAATGTTTTTTTTTTTAAATGACAAATTCCTGGTATTTTTTAATATGCACCTGTGTATATGTGAATATTCTCAAGGGTATTATGGGGTTGAAATGGTAAAAAGGAACAAAAATAAATATAGAGGAGTTTATGTTTGGGTTCTCTGCCCTCCCTCTCCTCTGTCATTGGGTTCTCTGCCCTCCCTTTCCTCTGTCATTGGGTTCTCTGCTCTCCCTCTCCTCTGTCATTGGGTTCTCTGCCCTCCCTCTCCTCTGTCATTGGGTTCTCTGCCCTCCCTCTCCTATGTCATTGGGTTCTCTGCCCTCCCTCTCCTCTGTCATTGGGTTCTCTGCCCTCCCTCTCCTCTGTCATTGGGTTCTCTGCTCTCCCTCTCCTCTGTCATTGGGTTCTCTGCCCTCCCTCTCCTCTGTCATTGGGTTCTCTGCTCTCGCTCTACTGTCATTGGGTTCTCTGCCCTCCCTCTCCTCTGTCATGTGGTACTCTGCCCTCCCTCTCCTCTGTCATGTGGTGCTCTACTCTCCCTCTCCTCTGTCATGTGGTGGTCTACTCTCCCTCTCCTCTGTCATGTGGTGCTCTGCCCTCCCTCTCCTATGTCATGTGGTGCTCTACTCTCCCTCTCCTCTGTCATGTGGTGCTCTACTCTCCCTCTCCTCTGTCATGTGGTGCTCTGCCCTCCCTCTCCTCTGTCATTGGGTGCTCTGCCCTCCCTCCCCTCTGTCATGTGGTGCTCTGCCCTCCCTCCCCTCTGTCATGTGATGCTCTACTCTCCCTCTCCTCTGTCATGTGGTGCTCTACTCTTCCTCTCCTCTGTCATGTGGTGCTCTACTCTCCCTCTCCTCTATCATTGGGTGCTCTGCCCTCCCTCTATCATTGGGTGCTCTACCCTCCCTCTCCTCTATCATTGGGTGCTCTACCCTCCCTCTCCTCTATCATTGGGTGTTCTGCCCTCCCTCTCCTCTGTCATTGGGTGCTCTACCCTCCCTCTCCTCTATCATTGGGTGCTCTACCCTCCCTCTCCTCTATCATTGGGTGCTCTACCCTCCCTCTCCTATGTCATTGGGTTCTCTGCCCTCCCTCTCCTCTGTCATTGGGTTCTCTGCCCTCCCTCTCCTCTGTCATTGGGTTCTCTGCTCTCCCTCTCCTCTGTCATTGGGTTCTCTGCCCTCCCTCTCCTCTGTCATTGGGTTCTCTGCTCTCGCTCTACTGTCATTGGGTTCTCTGCCCTCCCTCTCCTCTGTCATGTGGTACTCTGCCCTCCCTCTCCTCTGTCATGTGGTGCTCTACTCTCCCTCTCCTCTGTCATGTGGTGGTCTACTCTCCCTCTCCTCTGTCATGTGGTGCTCTGCCCTCCCTCTCCTATGTCATGTGGTGCTCTACTCTCCCTCTCCTCTGTCATGTGGTGCTCTACTCTCCCTCTCCTCTGTCATGTGGTGCTCTGCCCTCCCTCTCCTCTGTCATTGGGTGCTCTGCCCTCCCTCCCCTCTGTCATGTGGTGCTCTGCCCTCCCTCCCCTCTGTCATGTGATGCTCTACTCTCCCTCTCCTCTGTCATGTGGTGCTCTACTCTTCCTCTCCTCTGTCATGTGGTGCTCTACTCTCCCTCTCCTCTATCATTGGGTGCTCTGCCCTCCCTCTATCATTGGGTGCTCTACCCTCCCTCTCCTCTATCATTGGGTGCTCTACCCTCCCTCTCCTCTATCATTGGGTGTTCTGCCCTCCCTCTCCTCTGTCATTGGGTGCTCTACCCTCCCTCTCCTCTATCATTGGGTGCTCTACCCTCCCTCTCCTCTATCATTGGGTGCTCTACCCTCCCTTTCCTCTATCATTGGGTGTTCTGCCCTCCCTCTCCTCTGTCATTGGGTGCTCTACCCTCCCTCTCCTCTGTCATTGGGTGCTCTGCCCTCCCTCTCCTCTGTCATGTGGTGCTCTGCCCTCCCTCTCCTATTTCATTGGGTGCTCTGCCCTCCCTCTCCTCTATCATTGGGTGTTCCGCACTCTCTCTCCTCTATCATTGGGTGTTCCGCACTCCCGCTCCTCTATCATTGGGTGTTCTGCCCTCCCTCTCCTCTGTCATTGGGTGCTCTACCTTCCCTCTCCTCTATCATTGGGTGCTCTACCCTCCCTCTCCTCTATCATTGGGTGCTCTGCCCTCCCTCTCCTCTATCATTGGGTGCTCTATCCTCCCTCTCCTCTATCATTGGGTGCTCTACCCTCCCTCTCCACTATCATTGGGTGTTCTGCCTTCCCTCTCCTCTGTCATTGGGTGCTCTGCCCTCCCTCTCCTCTATCATTGGGTGCTCTACCCTCCCTCTCCTCTATCATTGGGTGTTCCGCACTCTCTCTCCTCTATCATTGGGTGTTCCGCACTCCCGCTCCTCTATCATTGGGTGTTCTGCCCTCCCTCTCCTCTGTCATTGGGTGCTCTACCTTCCCTCTCCTCTATCATTGGGTGCTCTACCCTCCCTCTCCTCTATCATTGGGTGTTCCGCACTCTCTCTCCTCTATCATTGGGTTCTTTACCCTCTCTCTCCTCTATCATTTACAGTGAATTATTTAAAAACATCTCTCTTCTCCAATTGCAAACTATTGGTCAGCACATCATGGTTACAGCTGACACCTGTTTAGTGGTTCAGATGGGTCTTAATGAGTAATGTACAAATGGAATAAGAACTAACTATAAAAAAACACCAGTTTTACATTTTCGACAAAACTTTATTTGGTCAAATATAAATAGCAGTTTAATTAAAAGAAAACCTTGTTGATGAATTAGTGATTTTTTCTTGCAATCTAAACTAACTTCCAATAAAGTAAGCCAGTCATTAGGGTGGTAATCGGACCTATGCTTTCAACTTGGACTTTCACCTGAATCATTCATTTTGTGAGTCAGATAAAACACCTAATTCCAAAAGAGCCATCAAGTCTACAGTTTAATAAACACTATGTTCTAATATATAAACTAACAAAAGAGATTCAAACAATGAACAATGTTAAAGATTTGTAACTTAAGATCACATCCTATGATAACATTTTTTTTAATATGTTAAATCAATTTACAGTATCACAGATAAAACACCTGTTTCAATTAAGTTGAGAAAATATATAAACAAGACATTCAAAGTATAATGTTTAAGGGGAAATTTGCTATTGTTACTTCCATTTTTTTGGGCATTTTTTTTCTCGATTTTGTGGGTATTGAAATCAGCTGTTACCGTGTTCCATCACATCTGCTTTCTGTTTCATAGTTGTAACTAAGGAACTCCATGAATAAAATGGAACACCTGAATTGTTTTGTGTTTTTTGTTTTTACACATAGCCTACAGAAACATAAACTTATAATTATCTTGAAGGGGGGGCCCAGTGGTTCTGGTGTTAAAAGGTTATTTGGCTGTTCCCGTAGAAGCACCCTTTGAAGAACCCTTTTGGGTTCCAGGTAGAACCCTTTTGGGTTCCAGGTAGAACCCTTTTGGGTTCCAGGTAGAACCCTTTTGGGTTCCGTGTAAAACCCTTTCCACATTGGGTTCTTCTCCTATGGGGGACAGCAGAAGAGCCCTTTAGAAACCCTTTTTTTGAAGAGTTTCTGCACGGTG